>NC_091983.1:3660017-3680017 GCF_044704955.1 Pristiophorus japonicus | reverse complement strand
CACATACTCTCTCTCCCCATCTCTCACGCGCTCTCTCTCTCTCCCCATCTCTCACGCGCTCTCTCTCTCTCCCCATCTCTCACGCGCTCTCTCTCTCTCCCCATCTCTCACGCGCTCTCTCTCCCCATCTCTCACGCGCTCTCTCACGCGCTCTCTCTCTCCCCATCTCTCACGCGCTCTCTCTCTCCCCATCTCTCACGCGCTCTCTCTCTCTCCCCATCTCTCACGCGCGCTCTCTCTCTCCCCATCTCTCACGCGCTCTCTCTCTCTCCCCATCTCTCACGCGCTCTCTCTCTCCCCATCTCTCACGCGCTCTCTCTCTCTCCCCATCTCTCACGCGCTCTGTCTCTCTCCCCATCTCTCACGCGCTCTCTCTCTCTCCCCATCTCTCACGCGCTCTCTCTCTCTCCCCATCTCTCACGCGCTCTCTCTCTCTCCCCATCTCTCACGCGCTCTCTCTCTCTCCCCATCTCTCACGCGCTCTCTCTCTCTCCCCATCTCTCACGCGCTCTCTCTCTCTCCCCATCTCTCACGCGCTCTCTCTCTCTCCCCATCTCTCACGCGCTCTCTCTCTCTCCCCATCTCTCACGCGCTCTCTCTCTCTCCCCATCTCTCACGCGCTCTCTCTCTCTCCCCATCTCTCACGCGCTCTCTCTCTCTCTCTCCCCATCTCTCACGCGCTCTCTCTCTCTCTCTCCCCATCTCTCACGCGCTCTCTCTCTCTCTCTCCCCATCTCTCACGCGCTCTCTCTCTCTCTCTCCCCATCTCTCACGCGCTCTCTCTCTCTCTCTCCCCATCTCTCACGCGCTCTCTCTCTCTCTCTCCCCATCTCTCACGCGCTCTCTCTCTCTCTCTCCCCATCTCTCACGCGCTCTCTCTCTCTCTCTCCCCATCTCTCACGCGCTCTCTCTCTCTCTCTCCCCATCTCTCACGCGCTCTCTCTCTCTCTCTCCCCATCTCTCACGCGCTCTCTCTCTCTCTCTCCCCATCTCTCACGCGCTCTCTCTCTCTCTCTCCCCATCTCTCACGCGCTCTCTCTCTCTCTCTCCCCATCTCTCACGCGCTCTCTCTCTCTCTCTCCCCATCTCTCACGCGCTCTCTCTCTCTCTCTCCCCATCTCTCACGCGCTCTCTCTCTCTCTCTCCCCATCTCTCACGCGCTCTCTCTCTCTCTCTCTCCCCATCTCTCACGCGCTCTCTCTCTCTCTCTCCCCATCTCTCACGCGCTCTCTCTCTCTCTCTCCCCATCTCTCACGCGCTCTCTCTCTCTCTCTCCCCATCTCTCACGCGCTCTCTCTCTCTCTCTCCCCATCTCTCACGCGCTCTCTCTCTCTCTCTCCCCATCTCTCACGCGCTCTCTCTCTCTCCCCATCTCTCACGCGCTCTCTCTCTCTCCCCATCTCTCAAGCGCTCTCTCTCTCTCCCCATCTCTCACGCGCTCTCTCTCTCTCCCCATCTCTCACGCGCGCTCTCTCTCTCCCCATCTCTCACGCGCTCTCTCTCTCTCCCCATCTCTCACGCGCTCTCTCTCTCTCCCCATCTCTCACGCGCGCTCGCTCTCTCCCCATCTCTCACGCGCTCTCTCGCTCGCTCTCTCCCCATCTCTCACGCGCTCTCTCGCTCGCTCTCTCCCCATCTCTCACGCGCTCTCTCGCTCGCTCTCTGTTACGTTCGGAATAGCTCCACAAGACGGTATATCTGGAGCTCAAACTGTGGTGACCTTGGTCTCTATTGTAACCCCAGAGTGAGGAGACAGCGTGGTTGTCTGCCTTTTATACCCAGGGTATGCAAATGACACTTGGGTCTCCCACAGGTGCGCCCCCTGGTGGCAAGCCTTATATGTTGGTAATGTTTACATACACAACATCATTTCTCTTCCCCCCCCCCCCCCCCCCTCCCCCAAAGTCTTAGATACAAGTTATTTACAAGTCGAGGCGATCCGGGGCTCTGTGTTCCCGGGTTGATTGCCTGAGTTGAAGTCCAGGTATGGGTGAGTCAGTCGGATCATTGCTGCACTGCGTGTGTGGCTGGTCTGATCGGACTGTCGGGCATGGTGGGTTCATCCTCGTGGTTGACCGCGAGGTCGATTGCTGGTTGGGGTGTGTGGGTGGGTCATTGATGGTCATGTCCTCTTCAAATTGTTCTTGGTTGTCAGTGAACCGCAGTTTGGTCTGATCCAAGTGCTTTCTGCACATTTGTCCATTCAAAAGTTTGACAACAAACACTCTGTTCCCCTCCTTGGCTAACACAGTGCCAGCAACCCATTTGGGACCATGACCATAATTAAGAACAAACACAGGGTCATTGACCTCAATGTTACGTGATACAGCCGCGCGATCGTGGTACATGTTATGTTGGTGATGCCAGGTTTCTACATGATCATTGAGATCTGGGTGGATTAAGGAGAGCCTGGTTTTGAGTGCTCTCTTCATTCGCAATTCTGCAGGGGGATCCCCGGTAAGCGAGTGGGGTCGCGTGCAGTAGCTGACCAGAATCCGAGAAAACCTGGTCTGCAGGGAACCGTCTGTCACGCATTTCAAGCTCTGCTTGATGGTTTGGTCTGCCCATTCCACTTGACCATTGGATGCGGGCTTAAATGGCGCAAACCTGACATGCTTGATGCCATTGCGGGTCATGAACTCGTTTAATTCTAAGCTGGTGAAGCATGGTCCATTGTCACTAATAAGGACGTCGGGCAAACCATGGATGGCGAACATGGCCCGGAGGCTTTCAATGGTGGCAGTGGATGTACATGACAACATTATTATACATTCAATCCATTTGGAGTAAGCGTCCATGCTACTAGGAACATCTTTGAGAAAGGGGCCAGCGAAATCTACATGGGCCATGACCACAGACTCACTGGGGCCTTGGTGCATTGCTCATCTGTGAGCAAGTATTACATCGGTGTACGCATGACTCCAACTCTGAGTCAATGCCGGGCCACCAAACGAGCGACCTGGCGATAGCCCTCATCATGACTATGCCTGGGTGGGTACTGTGAAGGTCATGTATAAACGTTTCCCTGCCTTTTTTTGGCAAAATTACATGATTCCCCCATAGGAGGCAGTCCGAATGGAGGGACAATTCGTTCTTGCGTCGGTGGAACGGCTTAATTTCGTCTTGCATTTCCCCTGGGACCACCGACCAGCTCCCATTTGAGGACGCCGCTCTTTACTAACGATAACACAGGGTCCTAGCTAGTCCAGGTCCTGATCTGGCGAGCCGTGACAGGTGACCCCTCGCTCTCAAAAGCATCCATTACAAGGAGCAAGTCTGCGGGTTGTGCCATTTCCACCCCGGTGGTGGGCAATGGTAGCTGACTGAGGGCATCCACACAGTTCTCAGTGCCTGTTCTGTGGCGGATTATATAATCATACGCAGATAACGTTAGTGCTCATCTTTGGATGCGGGACAAAGCATTGGTGTTAATACCTTTGCTTTCTGAGAACAACGAAATGAGCGGCTTGTGGTCGGTTTCGAGCTCGAACCGGAGCCCAAATATGTATTGGTGCATTTTCTTAACTCTGTATATGCATGCTAATGCTTCTTTCTCAACCACACTGTAGGCTCTTTCAGCCTTCGATAGGCTTCTGGACACATGCAACCTTTCTCCCCAGAAATTTGACCTCTGGCTCCAGGAAAACATACTTGGAGCATTTCAGCCCGAGTCCCATTCTGTCCAGTCGCTTGAGAACCTCTTCCAGGTTGTGCAAGTGTTCGGTGGTGTTGCGGCCAGTGATCAAGATGTCATCTTGAAACACCACGGTGCGCGGAACCGATTTCAGCAGACTCTCCATGTTCCTCTGGAAAATGGCCGCTGCTGAGCGAATCCCAAAGGGGCATCTGTGGTATATGAACAGTCCTCTGTGTGTGTTGATGCACAGCAATTTTTTTGAAGGTTCAGCCAGCTCCTGTGTCATGTAAGCAGAGATTAGATCTAGCTTGGTGAACGACTTCCCCCCCGCACCCCTCCCAAGCTAGCATTGCAAACAGGTCATCTGCTTTGGGTAGTGGGTACTGATCCTGTATCGAGACTCGGTTGATCGTTACCTTGTAGTCCCCGCAGATTCTGACCATCCCATCGCTCTTCAACACCGGCACAATTGGACTGGCCCATTCGTTGAACTCGACTGGCGATATGATCCCCTCTCATTGAAGTGTGTCCAGCTCGATCTCTACTTTCTCGCATCATGTATGGAACCACTCGGGCCTTGTGATGAATGGGCCGTGCATCAGGGACTAGATGGATCTGCACTTTGGCGCCTGTGAAGTTGCCGATGCCTGGCTCGAATAACGATGGGAATTTGTTTAGCACTTGGGCGCACGAGGCGTCATCCTCTGAAGACAGTGCTTTGATGTTGTTCCAGTTCCATCAGATTTTTCCCAGCCAGCTTCTGCCGAACAGCATAGGGCCATCGCCTGGTACAATCCATAGTGGTAAATCATGCACAGCTCCATCATATGATACCTTCACTGCCGCACTGCCAATGACTGGTATGAGCTCTTTGGTGTAAGGTAGCAGCTTTGTGTGGATCGGGCTTAGTTTTGGCCTTTGTGCCTTGTTGCCCCACAGTTTCTCAAAAGCCTTCTGGCTCATAATTGACTGACTCACCCCCGTGTCCAATCCATGGAAACTGGAATGCCGTTTAATTTGACTTTTAACGTTATCGGAGGGCTTTTGGTGGTGAAGGTGTGTACCCCATACACTTCCTCTTCAGCCTCGGGTTGAGTTGCCTCTCTTACTCATTCAGCGTGATCGGTCATCTGCCGACACTGCCACATGGTGAGTTGCAGCACATCTGCACATTCGCTGGAGGTGCCCCATTGTTCCACAGCCCTTGCACAGGTAGTGTTTGAATCGACTTTGATGGGCTCAATGATTACCCCCGCAGCACCAACATGGTGCTAATGGATTCTCATTCACGCCCCACGGCGGACTCTGAGTCATCCTAGGTCTGGCCTCTGCAGGCGTGTAGGCCCTGTCAGGTACAGTTCTGCCTGCTGAAGGCATTATTTTCTGCCGGTGAATTCCAATGCTGCAATGATATCTGTTTAGTGTTGGCGTTCGTGGACATGAAAGCCTGGGCTATCGTGATGGCCTTGCTCAGATCTAGGGATTAGGCAAACAGCAGTTTGTGAAGAATGACCTCGTGGCCGATTCCAAGCACGAAAAAGTCCCGCAACACTTCCCCCAAAAATCCAGCAAATACGCACAGTCCCACAAGGCGTCTTAGGCCGGCGACATAACTCGCCACGTCCTGGCCCTCTGAGCGATGGTGCGTATAAAAGCGATACCTGGCCGTCAAGATGCTCTCCTTCAGCTTGAGGTGATCCCGAATCAGCGTGCACAACTCTTCATCTGTCTTCTCCGTTGGTTTCGTCAGTGCTCGCAGATTTTTGATGAGGCCATATATCGTGGACCTGTAAACGGTGAGGAGAATTGCGCTTGACCGCGGTTTCTTCCTGTTCCAGCTCGTTGGCCACGAAGTACTGGTCAAGATGCTCAACGAAGACTTCCCAATCATCACCCTCAACAAATCTCTAAGAATATCAACGGCAGCAATAACTGCGTGAAAGTTCCTGATCTGTTGCTCGTCGCCAATTGTTACGTATAGAATAACTCCACAAGACGGTATATCTTAAGCTCAAACTGTTGTGATCGTGGTCTTTTTATTGTAACTCCAGAGTGAGGAGGCAGCGTGGTAGACTACCTTTTATACCTGCTTACCCAGGGTGTGCAGGTGACCCTTGGGTCTCCCACAGGTGCGCCCCCTGGTGGCAAGTCTTACACATTGGTAATGTTCACATACATAACAATCTGTTTTTCTCTCTCTCTCTGTTTCACTCTCTCTCTTTCTCTCTGTCTCTCTCTCTCTCTCTGTTTTACTCTCTGGCTCTGTCTCTCTCTCAATCTTTCTGTCTCTCTGTTTCACCTTCTCTGTCTCTCTCTCCGACTCTCTTTCTCCTGTTTCTCTCTCTCTCGCTCTCTCTCTATCTCTGATTCACTCTCGGTTTCTCCATCAATCTCCATCTCTCTCTCCATCGGTCTGTTTCACTCTCTTGTTGCTGTTTCACTCTCTTGCTGTTTCACTCTCTCACTCTCTCTCTCTGTCTCTCTCTTTCACTCTTTCTGTCTCTCTGTTTCACTCTCTCTCTCTGTCTCTCTCTCTCTCTGTTTCTCCCTGTTTCACACACTCTCCCTCTCTCTCGCGCTCTCTCTCTCTCTCTCTCTCTCTCTCTCTCGCGCGCTCTCCCTCTTTCTCTCCCTCTCTAGCCAGTGCAGAATTCAGACTTGGAGCTAAAAGTGCAAACCATCCCACCATAAGTGTGGAATACAGCCACAAGATATCTGTTCCCATCGCAGTTGCTCAATGTTGTACTCTGTTTTGAATTAAAATGAATTCAGGGCTCCTGTGTGAAGACTATTCCCTGGGGCAGAGGGCCGGCTAGTACGCATGGGATCGCACTCAACGCCAGCTAGTGTGTCGTTCCCATGGAAACAAGTTCAGAGAAACACACATACCTTTTTTTAAAGCAGAATTTAGTTAACTTTATTTGTTTGCAAATAAATGATGCAATTCAATGCATTGGGAAACTGGTCATTGCATCAAAGGCCGAGGCCATGACTTGTTTGAGGGGAGACTTGGATAAAGATTTGAAACAGATGAAATGCAGGGCTATGGGATTAGTTTTGGATTACTGATTTTCCTCTACAGACACGATGGGCTGGAAACTTCTATGATATTGATGTTGGTGTTTTGGTTTCACTGCCTCCAGATAGTTTGCTGAACACATTCAGAAAAGATGATACCCTTTTGACTCTCACCACCCCCCTGTCCCCTTCTCCTCCTCCCTCACCCTGGGACACCCAGATATTAGGACAGGTGACCAAAAACTTGATCAATGCGCTAGGTTCTAAGGAGCATCGTACAGGAGGATGGAGATGTTAAGGGAGGGAATTCCAGAGCTTAGGACCAAGGCGGCTGGCTGAAGGCATGCCGTCAATGGTGGTGATAAAAATCAGGGATGCTCAAGAGGCCCGAATTGGAGGAGCGCAGAGATCTGAGGGTTGTGGGGCTGGAGGGGGCTTACAGAGATGGGGAGGGGTGTAGGGGCTGGAGGAGGTTACAGAGATAGGGAGGGGTGTAGGGGCTGGAGGAGGTTACGGAGATAGGGAGGGGTGTAGGGGCTGGAGGAGGTTACAGAGATAGGGAGAGGTGTAGGGGCTGGAGGAGGTTACAGAGATAGGGAGAGGTGTAGGGGCTGGAGGAGGTTACAGAGATAGGGAGGGGTGTAGGGGCTGGAGGAGGTTACAGAGATAGGGAGGGGTGTAGGGGCTGGAGGAGGTTACAGAGATAGGGAGAGGTGTAGGGGCTGGAGGAGGTTACAGAGATAGGGAGAGGTGTAGGGGCTGGAGGAGGTTACAGAGATAGGGAGAGGTGTAGGGGCTGGAGGAGGTTACAGAGATAGGGAGAGGTGTAGGGGCTGGAGGAGGTTACAGAGATAGGGAGGGGTGTAGGGGCTGGAGGAGGTTACAGAGATAGGGAGGGGTGTAGGGGCTGGAGGAGGTTACAGAGATAGGGAGAGGTGTAGGGGCTGGAGGAGGTTACAGAGATAGGGAGGGGTGTAGGGGCTGGAGGAGGTTACAGAGATAGGGAGGGGTGTAGGGGCTGGAGGAGGTTACAGAGATAGGGAGAGGTGTAGGGGCTGGAGGAGGTTACAGAGATAGGGAGGGGTGTAGGGGCTGGAGGAGGTTACAGAGATGGGGAGAGGTGTAGGGGCTGGAGGAGGTTACAGAGATAGGGAGGGTGTAGGGGCTGGAGGAGGTTACAGAGATGGGCAGAGGTGTAGGGGCTGGAGGAGGTTACAGAGATGGGGAGAGGTGTAGGGGCTGGAGGAGGTTAGAGATAGGGAGGGGTGTAGGGGCTGGAGGAGGTTAGAGATAGGGAGGGGTGTAGGGCTGGGACCATGGAGGGATTTGGACACGAGGATGAGAACTACAGTTTATAATCTCCCAGCTCTGGTGGTTTAAAACTAATGAGCTGCGTGGACGGTTGCTCCTGCCCTCGGTGATGTACAAAGTGCTTGATTTGTATGAAGCCACTAACTTGGAACCTCTTTTATCGCAGCTGGGAATGTCGCCGGCGGAAGTTGAAGTGATGTGAGAAGAGGGCGAGATTACCTGTCGTTGCCGTGGCCGTGGGTGGTGAATACCTTGCCGACTGCCAGTACAGGTTGCTGAGGGTCACTGATGGAGACTGCCGGCTTGACAGGTGTCTGCTGTGGTCCTCGGAGAGACCTCATCGTTATGGCAATGGCACCTCCAGTGACAACAGTGAGCTGAAGGCCTGCGCTGATCGATTCCGGTTTGCTGGGCAGCCTCGAGCGGCGAGAGAGAGAGAGAGAGACATTACACAGGAAACAGGAGAGAGAAAATGAAATTTCCATTCTATTAGTGTTAACTTGTAAACTGCTTCTGGGAAATATCTGAAGGAACTAATGAGCCTTTGGGCAGAGTGAGATTAGATTCCCGTGTCATGGCTTCTGATCAAACGTGATTGTGAGAGGGTTTCTTTCCCCCTCTCCCTTTTTTTAAATTTAAGAACGTTTTCCCCCCCCGTAACTCTTCCCGGTTTATACCATGCTCCGGAACGGAGGTGTTGGGAATGTCGGGCAGCCTTGCATGCTCCGATGGTCCAATCGCATCCGGTTAACCTGGCTCAGCTTCACCCTCTTCATCATACTGGTCTTCTTCCCGCTGATCGCCCATTACTACCTGACCACCATCGACAACCTGGACGACTCGGGCCCGCGCATCTTTGAGCCGCGCTCGGGCAATGCCCTGTGCGAGGTCAAGCACGTGCAGGACCTGTGCCGCATCCGGGAGTCGGTCAGCGAGGAGCTCCTGCAGCTTGAGGCCAAGCGGCAGGAGCTGAACAGCGAAATCGCCAAACTCAATCTGAAGATTGAGTCCTGCAAGAAAAGCATCGAGAATGCCAAGCAGGACCTGCTTCAGCTCAAGAACGTCATCAGCCAAACCGAGCACTCGTACAAAGAGCTGGTGGCTCAGAACCAGCCCAAGCTATCGCTGCCAATCCGCCTCTTGCCAGACAAGGACGAGAGTAACTTCCCATTGCCAAAGTTCCCCAACACCTGCCGCTTGAACTCATGCTTCGATTACTCCCGGTGTCCGCTTACATCTGGATTTCCCGTTTACATCTATCCACTGGATCAGTACCAATTCAGCAGCTTCATTGATCCTTTGATCAAACAGGCATTCCAGGCGACCGCTCGGACTAACATCTACATTACAGACAACCCTCACATTGCTTGTGTCTACGTGATCTTGGTCGGGGAGCTGGAAGACTCATCACTACTGAAACCCATTGACCTTGAAAAGCAGTTGCACTCCCTCCCTTACTGGCGCTCAGATGGACACAATCATCTCCTCATCAACCTGTCCAGGAGGTCCCAGACACAGAACCTGCTCTACAATGTCAGCACCGGCAGGGCCATGGTGGCCCAGTCTACCTTCTACCATGCGCAGTATCGTCCTGGGTTTGACCTCATCCCCTCGCCGCTCATCCACGCCATGTCCGAACCCAACTTCCTGGAGATCCCTCCCCAGGTCCCCGTCAAAAGGAAGTATCTGTTCAGCTTCCAGGGGGAGAAGATCGAGTCGCTGATGACCAGCTTGCAGGAGGCCCGTTCCTTCGAGGAGGAGATGGAGGGTAATGCTCCAGCCGATTATGATGATCGGATCATCGCCACTTTGAAGGCTGTCCAGGACAGCAAGTTGGACTTGGTCCTTGTTGAGTTCACCTGCAAGAACCAGCCTCGGCCCGCATTGCCTACCGAGTGGGCACTTTGTGGCGAAAGGGACGACCGGCTCGAGTTGCTGAAACTGTCCTCTTTTGTCTTAATCATCACGCCAGGGAATAGCCGTCTCGTCGCTTCCGCTGGCTGTTCCATGAGACTTTTTGAAGCCTTGGAAGTTGGAGCCATCCCGGTAATCCTGGGGGAACATGTGCAGTTGCCCTATCATGACACGATACACTGGAGCGAAGCAGCTCTGGTGGTGCCAAAACCACGCATAACGGAAGTCCACTTCCTCCTGAGAAGTATCTCTGACAGCGACCTCCTCAACATGAGACGTCAGGGCCGCTTCCTGTGGGAGACCTATTTTTCCACCTCGGACAACGTGCTGAGCACCATCCTGTCCACCGTGCGGACCCGGATACAAATCCCCGCTGCTCCCATCGCGGAGGAGCCGTCCAAGGAGATCCCTCACAAGACGGGAAAGGCCGCTGGCACTGATCCTAACATGGCGGACACTGGAGACCTGGACTTGGGGCCCGTTGAGACCGAGCCGCCATACGCCTCCCCCAAATACTTGCGGAACTTCACGGTCACTGTCCGGGACACTTACAGAGCCTGGAACACCGCCCCGGGACCATTTCACCTCTTTCCGCACACTCCACTCGACCCCACCTTACCCTCCGAGGCCAAGTTCCTTGGGTCTGGGACAGGGTTCCGGCCAATAGGCGCAGGAGCCGGGGGCTCTGGGAAGGAGTTCCAGGCTGCGCTGGGCGGGAATGTTCCGAGGGAACAGTTTACAGTCGTAATGTTGACCTATGAGCGCGAGGAAGTCCTGATGAACTCTTTGGAGAGGCTGAATGGCCTTCCTTACTTGAATAAAGTCGTCGTCGTGTGGAACTCCCCAAAACCACCGTCTGAGGACCTGGTGTGGCCTGATATCGGAGTGCCCATTGTGGTAAGGATGCTCTCTTTTCTCTGGTACTCTCTGTGACGGGCTGAGTGCGTTGATCTTCTCTGTAGCATGTTTAAAAAGTGACCAAGGACCAGGCTTCCCAGGCCCAGCAAGGATCTCCTTGGAACTGCTCAGGTAAATCAAATATTGGCTTCGAGGAGCTTTGCGTGCTTTTTCATGTTATTTTATGTCTCCCTTTACCAGAAGAGTTGAGATCTGTACAGTGAGTTAGTAGTCTCGTCCATTGATGAGGCTCCAAAATCAATTGCCTATACTTCATAGAATCATAGACATTTACAGACCCACACCACCTTCTGGGTGAAGAAATTTCCCCTCATGTCTCCTCTATACCTCCCCCAATTACTTTAAATCTATGCCCCCTCTGCCAAAGGAGGAGGTTACAGAGATAGGCAGGTGTGAGGCCATAAGGGATTCGAACTCAAGGATGAGGATTTTATAATTGAGACTTTGCTCAATCGGGAGCCAATATAGGTCAGCGAGTACAGAGGGTGATGGGTGAGTGGGACTGGGTGTGTGTTAGGACATGGGCAGTGAGCACAGTGGGTGATGGGTGAGTGCGACTGGGTGTGAGTTAGGACATGGGCAGTGAGCACAGAGGGTGATGGGTGAGTGGGATTGGGTGTGAGTTAGGACATGGGCAGTGAGCACAGTGGGTGATGGGTGAGTGGGACTGGGTGTAAGTTAGGACATGGGCAGTGAGCACAGGGGGTGATGGGTGAGTGGGACTTGGTGTGAGTTAGGACATGGGCAGTGAGCACAGGGGGTGATGGGTGAGTGGGACTGGGTGTAAGTTAGGACATGGGCAGTGAGCACAGGGGGTGATGGGTGAGTGGGACTGGGTGTAAGTTAGGACATGGGCAGTGAGCACAGGGGGTGATGGGTGAGTGGCACTGGGTGTGAGTTAGGACATGGGCAGTGAGCACAGGGGGTGATGGGTGAGTGGGACTGGGTGTAAGTTAGGACATGGGCAGTGAGCACAGGGGGTGATGGGTGAGTGGGACTGGGTGTAAGTTAGGACATGGGCAGTGAGCACAGTGGGTGATGGGTGAGTGGGACTGGATGTAAGTTAGGACATGGGCAGTAAGCACAGGGGGTGATGGGTGAGTGGGACTTGGTGTGAGTTAGGACATGGGCAGTGAGCACAGGGGGTGATGGGTGAGTGGGACTGGGTGTAAGTTAGGACATGGGCAGTGAGCACAGGGGGTGATGGGTGAGTGGGACTGGGTGTGAGTTAGGACATGGGCAGTGAGCACAGAGGGTGATGGGTGAGTGGGACTGGGTGTGAGTTAGGACATGGGCAGTGAGCACAGTGGGTGATGGGTGAGTGGGACTGGGTGTAAGTTAGGACATGGGCAGTGAGCACAGGGGGTGATGGGTGAGTGGGACTTGGTGTGAGTTAGGACATGGGCAGTGAGCACAGGGGGTGATGGGTGAGTGGGACTGGGTGTAAGTTAGGACATGGGCAGTGAGCACAGGGGGTGATGGGTGAGTGGGACTGGGTGTAAGTTAGGACATGGGCAGTGAGCACAGGGGGTGATGGGTGAGTGGGACTGGGTGTGAGTTAGGACATGGGCAGTGAGCACAGGGGGTGATGGGTGAGTGGGACTGGGTGTAAGTTAGGACATGGGCAGTGAGCACAGGGGGTGATGGGTGAGTGGGACTGGGTGTAAGTTAGGACATGGGCAGTGAGCACAGTGGGTGATGGGTGAGTGGGACTGGGTGTAAGTTAGGACATGGGCAGTGAGCACAGGGGGTGATGGGTGAGTGGGACTTGGTGTGAGTTAGGACATGGGCAGTGAGCACAGGGGGTGATGGGTGAGTAGGACATGGGCAGTGAGCACAGGGGGTGATGGGTGAGTGGGACTGGGTGTGAGTTAGGACATGGGCAGTGAGCACAGTGGGTGATGGGTGAGTGGGACTGGGTGTAAGTTAGGACATGGGCAGTGAGCACAGGGGGTGATGGGTGAGTGGGACTTGGTGTGAGTTAGGACATGGGCAGTGAGCACAGGGGGTGATGGGTGAGTGGGACTTGGTGTGAGTTAGGACATGGGCAGTGAGCACAGGGGGTGATGGGTGAGTGGGACTGGATGTAAGTTAGGACATGGGCAGTGAGCACAGGGGGTGATGGGTGAGTGGGACTGGGTGTAAGTTAGGACATGGGCAGTGAGCACAGGGGGTGATGGGTGAGTAGGACATGGGCAGTGAGCACAGGGGGTGATGGGTGAGTGGGACTGGGTGTGAGTTAGGACATGGGCAGTGAGCACAGTGGGTGATGGGTGAGTGGGACTGGGTGTAAGTTAGGACATGGGCAGTGAGCACAGGGGGTGATGGGTGAGTGGGACTTGGTGTAAGTTAGGACATGGGCAGTGAGCACAGGGGGTGATGGGTGAGTGGGACTGGGTGTAAGTTAGGACATGGGCAGTGAGCACAGGGGGTGATGGGTGAGTGGCACTGGGTGTGAGTTAGGACATGGGCAGTGAGCACAGGGGGTGATGGGTGAGTGGGACTGGGTGTAAGTTAGGACATGGGCAGTGAGCACAGGGGGTGATGGGTGAGTGGGACTGGGTGTAAGTTAGGACATGGGCAGTGAGCACAGTGGGTGATGGGTGAGTGGGACTGGATGTAAGTTAGGACATGGGCAGTGAGCACAGGGGGTGATGGGTGAGTGGGACTTGGTGTGAGTTAGGACATGGGCAGTGAGCACAGGGGGTGATGGGTGAGTGGGACTGGGTGTAAGTTAGGACATGGGCAGTGAGCACAGGGGGTGATGGGTGAGTGGGACTGGGTGTGAGTTAGGACATGGGCAGTGAGCACAGAGGGTGATGGGTGAGTGGGACTTGGTGTGAGTTAGGACATGGGCAGTGAGCACAGGGGGTGATGGGTGAGTGGTACTGGGTGTAAGTTAGGACATGGGCAGTGAGCACAGGGGGTGATGGGTGAGTAGGACATGGGCAGTGAGCACAGGGGGTGATGGGTGAGTGGGACTGGGTGTGAGTTAGGACATGGGCAGTGAGCACAGTGGGTGATGGGTGAGTGGGACTGGGTGTAAGTTAGGACATGGGCAGTGAGCACAGGGGGTGATGGGTGAGTGGGACTTGGTGTGAGTTAGGACATGGGCAGTGAGCACAGTGGGTGATGGGTGAGTGGGACTTGGTGTGAGTTAGGACATGGGCAGTGAGCACAGGGGGTGATGGGTGAGTGGGACTTGGTGTGAGTTAGGACATGGGCAGTGAGCACAGGGGGTGATGGGTGAGTGGGACTGGATGTAAGTTAGGACATGGGCAGTGAGCACAGGGGGTGATGGGTGAGTGGGACTGGGTGTAAGTTAGGACATGGGCAGTGAGCACAGGGGGTGATGGGTGAGTAGGACATGGGCAGTGAGCACAGGGGGTGATGGGTGAGTGGGACTGGGTGTGAGTTAGGACATGGGCAGTGAGCACAGTGGGTGATGGGTGAGTGGGACTGGGTGTAAGTTAGGACATGGGCAGTGAGCACAGGGGGTGATGGGTGAGTGGGACTTGGTGTAAGTTAGGACATGGGCAGTGAGCACAGGGGGTGATGGGTGAGTGGGACTGGGTGTAAGTTAGGACATGGGCAGTGAGCACAGGGGGTGATGGGTGAGTGGCACTGGGTGTGAGTTAGGACATGGGCAGTGAGCACAGGGGGTGATGGGTGAGTGGGACTGGGTGTAAGTTAGGACATGGGCAGTGAGCACAGTGGGTGATGGGTGAGTGGGACTGGATGTAAGTTAGGACATGGGCAGTGAGCACAGGGGGTGATGGGTGAGTGGGACTTGGTGTGAGTTAGGACATGGGCAGTGAGCACAGGGGGTGATGGGTGAGTGGGACTGGGTGTAAGTTAGGACATGGGCAGTGAGCACAGGGGGTGATGGGTGAGTGGGACTGGGTGTGAGTTAGGACATGGGCAGTGAGCACAGAGGGTGATGGGTGAGTGGGACTTGGTGTGAGTTAGGACATGGGCAGTGAGCACAGGGGGTGATGGGTGAGTGGTACTGGGTGTAAGTTAGGACATGGGCAGTGAGCACAGGGGGTGATGGGTGAGTAGGACATGGGCAGTGAGCACAGGGGGTGATGGGTGAGTGGGACTGGGTGTGAGTTAGGACATGGGCAGTGAGCACAGTGGGTGATGGGTGAGTGGGACTGGGTGTAAGTTAGGACATGGGCAGTGAGCACAGGGGGTGATGGGTGAGTGGGACTTGGTGTAAGTTAGGACATGGGCAGTGAGCACAGGGGGTGATGGGTGAGTGGGACTGGGTGTAAGTTAGGACATGGGCAGTGAGCACAGGGGGTGATGGGTGAGTGGCACTGGGTGTGAGTTAGGACATGGGCAGTGAGCACAGGGGGTGATGGGTGAGTGGGACTGGGTGTAAGTTAGGACATGGGCAGTGAGCACAGGGGGTGATGGGTGAGTGGGACTGGGTGTAAGTTAGGACATGGGCAGTGAGCACAGTGGGTGATGGGTGAGTGGGACTGGATGTAAGTTAGGACATGGGCAGTGAGCACAGGGGGTGATGGGTGAGTGGGACTTGGTGTGAGTTAGGACATGGGCAGTGAGCACAGGGGGTGATGGGTGAGTGGGACTGGGTGTAAGTTAGGACATGGGCAGTGAGCACAGGGGGTGATGGGTGAGTGGGACTGGGTGTGAGTTAGGACATGGGCAGTGAGCACAGAGGGTGATGGGTGAGTGGGACTTGGTGTGAGTTAGGACATGGGCAGTGAGCACAGGGGGTGATGGGTGAGTGGTACTGGGTGTAAGTTAGGACATGGGCAGTGAGCACAGGGGGTGATGGGTGAGTAGGACATGGGCAGTGAGCACAGGGGGTGATGGGTGAGTGGGACTGGGTGTGAGTTAGGACATGGGCAGTGAGCACAGTGGGTGATGGGTGAGTGGGACTGGGTGTAAGTTAGGACATGGGCAGTGAGCACAGGGGGTGATGGGTGAGTGGGACTTGGTGTGAGTTAGGACATGGGCAGTGAGCACAGTGGGTGATGGGTGAGTGGGACTTGGTGTGAGTTAGGACATGGGCAGTGAGCACAGGGGGTGATGGGTGAGTGGGACTTGGTGTGAGTTAGGACATGGGCAGTGAGCACAGGGGGTGATGGGTGAGTGGGACTGGATGTAAGTTAGGACATGGGCAGTGAGCACAGGGGGTGATGGGTGAGTGGGACTGGGTGTAAGTTAGGACATGGGCAGTGAGCACAGGGGGTGATGGGTGAGTAGGACATGGGCAGTGAGCACAGGGGGTGATGGGTGAGTGGGACTGGGTGTGAGTTAGGACATGGGCAGTGAGCACAGTGGGTGATGGGTGAGTGGGACTGGGTGTAAGTTAGGACATGGGCAGTGAGCACAGGGGGTGATGGGTGAGTGGGACTTGGTGTAAGTTAGGACATGGGCAGTGAGCACAGGGGGTGATGGGTGAGTGGGACTGGGTGTAAGTTAGGACATGGGCAGTGAGCACAGGGGGTGATGGGTGAGTGGCACTGGGTGTGAGTTAGGACATGGGCAGTGAGCACAGGGGGTGATGGGTGAGTGGGACTGGGTGTAAGTTAGGACATGGGCAGTGAGCACAGGGGGTGATGGGTGAGTGGGACTGGGTGTAAGTTAGGACATGGGCAGTGAGCACAGTGGGTGATGGGTGAGTGGGACTGGATGTAAGTTAGGACATGGGCAGTGAGCACAGGGGGTGATGGGTGAGTGGGACTTGGTGTGAGTTAGGACATGGGCAGTGAGCACAGGGGGTGATGGGTGAGTGGGACTGGGTGTAAGTTAGGACATGGGCAGTGAGCACAGGGGGTGATGGGTGAGTGGGACTGGGTGTGAGTTAGGACATGGGCAGTGAGCACAGAGGGTGATGGGTGAGTGGGACTTGGTGTGAGTTAGGACATGGGCAGTGAGCACAGGGGGTGATGGGTGAGTGGTACTGGGTGTAAGTTAGGACATGGGCAGTGAGCACAGGGGGTGATGGGTGAGTAGGACATGGGCAGTGAGCACAGGGGGTGATGGGTGAGTGGGACTGGGTGTGAGTTAGGACATGGGCAGTGAGCACAGTGGGTGATGGGTGAGTGGGACTGGGTGTAAGTTAGGACATGGGCAGTGAGCACAGGGGGTGATGGGTGAGTGGGACTTGGTGTGAGTTAGGACATGGGCAGTGAGCACAGTGGGTGATGGGTGAGTGGGACTTGGTGTGAGTTAGGACATGGGCAGTGAGCACAGGGGGTGATGGGTGAGTGGGACTTGGTGTGAGTTAGGACATGGGCAGTGAGCACAGGGGGTGATGGGTGAGTGGGACTGGGTGTAAGTTAGGACATGGGCAGTGAGCACAGGGGGTGATGGGTGAGTGGGACTGGGTGTAAGTTAGGACATGGGCAGTGAGCACAGGGGGTGATGGGTGAGTAGGACATGGGCAGTGAGCACAGGGGGTGATGGGTGAGTGGGACTGGGTGTGAGTTAGGACATGGGCAGTGAGCACAGTGGGTGATGGGTGAGTGGGACTGGGTGTAAGTTAGGACATGGGCAGTGAGCACAGGGGGTGATGGGTGAGTGGGACTTGGTGTAAGTTAGGACATGGGCAGTGAGCACAGGGGGTGATGGGTGAGTGGGACTGGGTGTAAGTTAGGACATGGGCAGTGAGCACAGGGGGTGATGGGTGAGTAGGACATGGGCAGTGAGCACAGGGGGTGATGGGTGAGTAGGACATGGGCAGTGAGCACAGGGGGTGATGGGTGAGTGGGACTGGGTGTAAGTTAGGACATGGGCAGTGAGCACAGGGGGTGATGGGTGAGTGGGACTTGGTGTGAGTTAGGACATGGGCAGTGAGCACAGGGGGTGATGGGTAAGTGGGACTGGGTGTAAGTTAGGACATGGGCAGTGAGCACAGGGGGTGATGGGTGAGTGGGACTGGGTGTGAGTTAGGACATGGGCAGTGAGCACAGGGGGTGATGGGTAAGTGGGACTGGGTGTAAGTTAGGACATGGGCAGTGAGCACAGGGGGTGATGGGTGAGTGGGACTGGGTGTGAGTTAGGACAGGGGCAGTGAGCACAGGGGGTGATGGGTGAGTGGGACTGGGTGTAAGTTTGGACATGGGCAGTGAGCACAGAGGGTGATGGGTGAGTGGGACTGGGTGTGAGTTAGGACATGGTCAGTGAGGGAAGGTAGATTATAAAAGTAAACTAGCATGAAATATAAAAACAGAGTGTTTCTATCGGTATATAAAAAGGAAAAGAGTAGCTAAAGTCCCTTAGAGGATGAGACTGGGGAATTAATAATGGAGAACAGGGAAATGGCAGAGACATTGAACAAATATTTTGTATCGGTCTTCACGGTAGGAGACATAAAAACATCCCAATAGTGGATAATCAAGGGGCTATAGGGAGGGAGGAACTTAATACAATCACTATCACTAATGAAGTAGTTCTAGGTAAAATAATGGGACTAAAGGCAGACAAGTCCAGTGGACCTGATGACTTACATATTAGGCTCTTAAGAGAAGTGGCTGCAGGGATAGTGGATGCATTGGTTGTAATCTACCAAAATTCCCTGGATTCTGGGGCGTTCCCATCAGATTGGAAAACTGCAAATGTAACTCCCCTATTTGAAAAAGGAGGCAGACAAAAAGCAGGAAACTATAGACCAGTTAGCCTAACATCTGTTGGGAAAATGCTGGAGTCCATTATTAGGGAAGCAGTAGCAGGACATTTGGAAAAGCAAAATTCAATCAAGCAAAGTCAACATGGTTTTATGAAAGGGAAATCATGTTTGACAAATTTGCTGGAGTTCTTTGGAGATGTAACGAGCGGGGTGGATAAGGGATTTCCAGAAGGCATTCGATAAGGTGCCACATAAAAGGTTACCACACAAGATAAAAGCCCACAGGGTTGGGGGTAATATATTAGCATGGATAGAGGATTGGTTAACTAACAGAGCAGAGAGTCGGGATAAATGGGACATTTTCCGGTTGGCAATCAGTCACCAGTGGGGTGCGACAGGGATCGGTGCTGGGACTCCAACTATTTACAATCGATATTAATGACTTGGATGAAGGGACTGAGTGTAATGTAGCCAAGTTTACTGATGATATAAAGATGGGTGGGAAAGCAAATTGTGAGGAGGACACAAAAAATCTGCCACAGGATATAGACAGGCTAAGTGAGTGGGCAAATATTTGGCAGATGGAGTATAATGTGGGAAAATGTGAGGTTATCCACTTTGGCAGAAATAATAGAAAAGCAAATTATAATTTAAATGGAGAAAAATTGCAAAGTGCTGCAGTACAGAGAGACCTGGGGGTCCTTGTGCATGAAACACAATAAGTTAGTATGGAGGTACAGCAAGTAATCAGGAAGGCAAATGGAATGTTGGCCTTTATTGCAAGGGGGAGAGAGTATAAAAGCAGGGAAGTCCTGCTACAACTGTACAGGGTATTGGTGAGGCCACACCTGGGGTGTGCTGGGAACTGTCTCCAGGCACCGATCATTAGTTGCTATGGTACCGGTCTATTCTGGTGCATCTGGCTAACTGTGTGCCGCACTGAGGTGGGGACTGACTGAAAGGAAAGAGTTGCTACAAACATTTTGTCATGTTACAGCATCAGTCTGCCCTGAAACTGCGCCTTGGGGAGCTGCACAGACGGCAGCAGATGAACAGAAATGTTTATGAAGATAGAGCCAACATATATTAACCCTCGCACTGTGCTCTCCAGAAATATGTTGTTGGCGTCTATATTCTTTTGCCCAAATTACAACAGACTACATTTCAAAATTGGCTGTAAAGCGCGGAGGCCATGAAAGGCAATATGTAAATGCAATGGAGAAGGTGCAAAAATGATTTACAAGGATACCAGAACTGAGAGGTCATACCTATCAGGAAAGACTGAACAGGGGCTCTTTTCTCTAGTAAACTAGAGGTGATCAAAAACTCGGCTGCCTGTGTCCTAACTCGCACCAAGTCCTGCTCACCCATCACCCTTGTGCTCGCTGACCGATATTGGCTCCCGGTTAAGCAACGCCTCGATTTCAAGATTCTCATCCTTGTTTTCTAATTCTGCCCTTTTGAGCATCCCTGATTATAATCGCTCAACCATTGGTGGCCGTACCTTCTGTTGCCTGGGCCCCAAGCTCTGGAACTCCCTGCCTAAACCTCTCCACCATTTCACCTCTCTTTCCTCCTTCAAGACGCTCCTTAAAA
>NC_091983.1:3579008-3657317 GCF_044704955.1 Pristiophorus japonicus | reverse complement strand
CCCTCTCCCTCTCCCTCTCCCTCTCCCTCCTCTCTCCTCTCTCCTCTCTCCTCTCTCCTCTCTCCTCTCTCCTCTCCCTCTCCCTCCTCTCCCTCTCTCTCTCCCTCTCTTCCCCACCCCCCCCCATTTCTCCTCTCTTCTCTCTTTCTTCTCTCTTCTCTCTTCTCTCTTCTCTCTTCTCTCTTCTCTCTTCTCTCTTCTCTCTTCTCTCTTCTCTCTTCTCTCTTCTCTTTTCTCTCTCTCCTTTTCCCCCTAACACTCTTCCCTCCCTCACCCATCTCTAAGACTGCATGATGATGAGGTATGATTGTACAGTTGCTCTAGTCCTGGCTCTATATTGGCTGTGAGGGCAAGGCTACTGCTTTGTCAATAAGAGAGTGGGGATCTGGATGACCTGAAGAATTGACTCAGATTTTCCCGTATCTTTGTCTCAGATTTTTATGTCCATCAGCTGTGGCACATGCGAGCAACAGAATGTTTTAATATTTCTGTTTGATTAAAAAGAAGCTCTGTGTTTAAGACTGACAGTTGAATGTATGTAATTCAGGGCACTCTGAGGCCTGCCTGTGGGCTGGAGAACAGCCGCTGTAGACAGCTAACCTCAGCACTTTAACATCTGCAGTAGGGAAATTTTGGAACCTTTTAATTAAAGATGGAATTACTAAATATTTGGAGAGAAAGAAAATAATTGGAAGCAGCCAACACGATTTCAGAAAGGAAGGTAGTGCTGGATAAACACGGTGCAGTTTGATGCGTACTACACGGGAGACTATTGGGGAGGATTAAGCTCCATGGAATTAGTGTGAGGGGAAGATTTGGATTAAAAATGGGTTAGAAGGGAAGAACGAGAGTAGGGGATCAGGGCCATTTCTCAAGCGAGATTGGAAGTGGGTAGCTGTGTTCTGTGCTGGGAACGCTGCTGTTCACTGTGTATATTAGGGACCACTCAGCTCCAGACCTCATTACAGCCTTGGTCCAAACATGGACAACAGAGGTGAGGGGAGAGTGACTGCCCTTGACATGAAGGAAGCATTTGACCGAGTGTGGCATCAAGGAGTCAATGGGGATTGGGTGGAAAACTCTCCACTGACTGGAGTCATACCCAGCACAAAGGAAGGTGGTTGTTTGGAGGTCAATCATCCCAGCCCCAGGACATCGCTGCAGGAGTTCCTCAGGGCAGTGTCCTAGGCCCAACCATCTTCAGCTGCTTCATCAATGACCTTCCCTCCATCATAAGGTCAGAAGTGGGGATGTTCGCTGATGATTGCACCGTGTTCAGTTCCATTTGCAACTCCTCAGATAATGAAGCAGTCCGTGCCCGCATACAGCAAGTCCTGGACAACATTCAGGCTTGGGCTGATAAGTGGCAAATAACATTCGTGCCACACAAGTGCCAGGCAATGACCATCTCCAACAAGCGAGAGTCTAACCACCGCCCCTTGATATTCAATGCATTGCCATCGCTGAGTCCCCCACCATCCACATCCTGGGGTTCACCAGTGACCAGAAATTGAACTGGACTAGCCACATAAATACAGTGGCAACAAGAGCAGGTCAGAGGCTGGGTATTCTGCGGCGAGTGTCTCGCCTCCTGAGTCTCCATCGACAAGGCACAAGTCAGGAGTGTAATGAAACACTCTCCACTTGCCTGGATGAGTGCAGCTCCAATAACACTCGAAGCTCAACACAATTCAGGACAAAGCAGCCCACTTGATTGGCACCCCCACCTTAAACATTCACTCCCTCCACCATCAGTGCACCGTGGCTGCAGTGTGTACAATGTATAAGATGCACTGCAGCAAACTGCCAAGGCTTCTTCATAGGAGCAGGAGTAGGCCATACGGCCCCTCGAGCCTGCTCCACCATTTAATACAATCATGGCTGATCTGATCATGGACTCGGGTCCACTTCCTGCCCACTCCCCATGACCCCTTATTCCCTTATCGGTTAAGAAACTGTCTCTCTCTCTCTCTCTCTCTCTCTCTCTCTCTCTCTCTCTCTCAAATGTATTTAATGTCCCAGCTTCCACAGCTCTCTGAGGCAGCGAATTCTGCAGATTTACAACCCTCTCAGAAGAAATTCTTCCTCATCTCAGTTTTAAATGGGCGGCCTCTTATTCTAAGATCATGCACCCTAGTTCTAGTCTCTCCCACCAGTGAAAACATCCTCTCTGCATCCACCTTGTCAAGCCCCCTCATAATCTTGTACGTTTCGATAAAACCATCCCACATTCTTCTGAATTCCATTGAGTAGAGGCCCAACCTCCTCAACATTTTCTCATAAGTCAACCCCCTCATCTCCAGAATCAACCTAGTGAACCTTCTCTGAACTGCCTCCAAAGCAAGTATATCCTTTTGTAAATATGGAAACCAAAACTGCACGCAGTATTCCAGGTGTGGCCTCACCAATACCTTATATAACTGTAGTAAGACTTCCCTGCTTTTATACTCCATCCCCTTTGCAATAAAGGTCAAGATTCCATTGGCCTTCCTGATCACTTGCTGTACCTGCATACTAACCTTTTGTGTTTCATGCACCAGGACCCTCAGGTCCCGCTGTACTGCAGCACTTTGCAATTTTTCTCTATTTAAATAATAACTTGCTCTTTGATTTTTTTTTCTGCCAAAGTGCATAACCTCACACTTTCCAACATTACACTCCATCTGCCAAATGTTTGCCCACTCACTTAGCCTGTTTATGTCCTTTTGCAGGTTTTTTTGTGTCCTCCTCACACATTGCTTTTCCTCCTATCTTTGTATCATCAGCAAACTTGGCTACGTTACACTCAGTCCCTTCTTCCAAGTCGTTAATATAGATTATAAATAGTTGGGGTCCCAGCACTGATCCCTGCGGCACCCCACTGGTTACTGATTGCCAACCCGAGAATGAACCATTTATCTTTTCTGTTAGTTAGCCAATTCTTTATCCGTGCGAATATATTACCCCCAACCCCGTGAAGTTTTATCTTGTGCAGTAACCTTTTATGTGGCACCTTGTCAAATGCCTTCTGGAAGTCCAAATACACCACATCCACTGGTTCCCCTTTATCCACCCTGTTCGTTGCATCCTCAAAGAATTCCAGCAAATTTGTTAAATATGACTTCCCCTTCATGCTGACTCTGCCTGACCGAATTTTGCTTTTCCAAATGTCCTGCTACTGCTTCTTTAATAATGGACTCCAACATTTTCCCAACCACAGATGTTAGGCTAACTGGTCTATAGTTTCCTGCTTTTTGTCTGGCTTCTTTTTTAAATAGGGGCGTTAGATTTGCAGTTTTCCAATCTGCTGGGTCTGCCCCAGAGTCCAGGGAATTTTGGTCAATTACAATCACTTCGGCAGCACCTCCCAAACCCACGACCTCTACCACCGAGAAGGACAAGGGCAGCAGGTGCATGGGAACACCATCACCTCCAAGTTCCCCTCCAAGTTATACACCATCCTGACTTGGCAATATATCACCATTCCTTCATCGTCGCTGGGTCAAAATGCTAGGACTCCCTCGCTAACGGCACTGTGGGAGAAGTGTGAAGTGATGCATTTTGATAGGATAAATGGGGAAACAATATGAATGAAACATAGAAACATAGAAAATAAGAGCAGTATTAGCCATTCGGCCATTCAAGTCTACACTGCCATTCAGTATGATCATGGCTGATCCTCTATCTCAATACCATATTCCCGCTTTTTCCCCATACCCCTTGATGCCTTTTGTGTCTAGAAACCTATTTATCTCCCTCTTAAATATATTCAGTGACTTTGCCTCCACAGCCTTCTGTGGTAGAGAATTCCACAGGTTCACCACCCTCTGAGTGAAAACATTTCTCCTCATCTCGGTCCTAAATTTCCTACCCCGTATCCTGAGACTGTGACCCCTTGTTCTCGACTTCCCAGCCCAGGGAAACATTCTCCCCACATCCAGTCTATCCAACCCAGCCAGAATGTTATACGTTTCAATGAGATCCCCTCCCATTCTTCTGAACCCAATCTCTCCTCATGTGACAGTCCTGCCATCCCAGGAATCAGTCTGGTGAACCTTTGCTGCACTCCCTCTATGGCAAGTATATCCTTTCTTGGGTAAGGAGACCAAAACTGCACACAATACTCAATGTGTGGTCTCACCAAAGCCCTGTACTCAAATCCTCAAGAGGTACAATGGTAAAGGGGGTGCAGTTTTTGACAGTACAAGTTTAAAAAAAAACAGACAATATGCTGGGCTTTATTAATAGAGACAAAAGCAGGAAGTTCTGCTAAATGTGTAGAAAACACCGGTTAGGCCCCAGCTGGAGTAGTGTGTCCAATTCTGGGCACCACACTTTACGCAGGATATCAAGGGGGCAGAGGAGATTGACTAGAATGGTACCAGGGACACGGATCTTCAGTTATGTGAAGAGACTGGAGAAGCTGGGGTTGCTCTCCTTAGAGCAGAGAAGGTTAAGGGGCGATTTAAGGGAATTGAATATATATTTGATACAGCTATGGGGAAAAAGCAGGGGAGTGGGACTAATTGGAGAGCTCTCCCAGAGAGCCGGCACAGGCATGATGGGCTGAATGGCTTCCTCCTGTGCTGAGATTCTACTCTCTCCCTCTCCCTATATCACCCACAGTCTGCTCTCGCTTGCTTTCTATCGTAGACTGGTCTCGCTTTCTCTGTCACGTATGCTTCCCTCTCCCTCTTTCTTTCGCTCTCTTCTCTTCCTCCCTGTCCCCCTCTCTCTTCCCATCACTGTTCATCTCTCTTTTCTCTCTTCCCCTCCTCTCCCTCTTCCTCCTCTTCTCCTTCCTCCCTTCTCTCTCTCTTCCTCCAGTCTCTCCCTCGCTGCCTCTTCCCCTCCTGCCCGTCTCCCCCCTCCCTCACACACTCTCTCTCTCTGTGCAAAATGTGGTCTTGTAAGATACTGCTTGTAAGCAAAGCTGGTATTGGAGGCAGCTGGACTTCTGTATTACAGCTCTAGTTCCACTGCTTGCCCTGTGTGAAACATAGAAACATAGAAAATAGGTGCAGGAGCAGGTCATTCAGCCCTTCGAGCCTGCACCACCATTCAATATGATCATGGCTGATCATGCAACTTCAGTACCCCATTCCTGCTTTCTCTCCATACCCCTTGATCCCTTTAACCGTAAGGGCCACATCTAACTCCCTTTTGAATCTATCTAACGAACTGGCCTCAACAACTTTCTGCGGTAGAGAATTCCACAGCTTCACAACTCTGAGTGAAGAAGTTTCTCCTCATCTCGGTCCTAAATGGCTTACCCCTTATTCTTAGACTGTGACCCCTGGTTCTGGACTTCTCCAACATCGGGAACATTCTTCCTGCATCTAACCTGTCCAGTCCAGTCAGAATTTTGTGTGTTTCTATGAGATCCCCTCTCATCCTTCTAAATTCCAGTGACTAAGCCTAGTCGATCCTAGTGCCACTGCAGCCTCGGGTTGTATCCAGTTGTCAGTCCCTCTTTATCCCGACCTGTCTGAATGGTGCAGACCATGGGCTATACCAGTAATTCCCAGGTTCTTTGAGCCCGCCAGCCAGCAGTTCCCAAGGAAGTTTTTCCCGTGTAATTGTTTGCACATTTTTGTTGTTTTTTTCGGTGCCCCTGGTGAACTGTGCTGGGGAGGAGCAAACAGAGCACAAAGTGCTGACGGCTGTGGAGGGAGCCGCCAGATGCTCCCTGCCGTGCCCCATTCCTTAACGATACGATGTTCTCCCAGCCCTGGATAAACACCGTGTGACTGCTATCGCAGCACGGCATGTCTGTGCAGTGACTCACTGGACCACACGTAGGTGGATCGCCGCCTAATCATTGGGATATATTCAGCCCGCCAGCTCATTTCACCACTCAGTTACATCACAGCTAATCTGCATCTTAACTCCATCTCCCCACCATGGATCTGTGATCCTTAATACCCTTGCCGAACAAAAATCTGTCAATCTCAACGGCTTTTTGGGGGAGAGTGTTCTAGATTACCACCACCCTGTGTGTGAGGAAGTGCTTCCTGACATCACCCCTGAACGGCCTGGTTCTGATTTTAAGGTTCTGTCCCCTTGTTCTGGACTCTCCCCACCAGAGGAAATCGTTTCTCTGCATCTATCCTATCCACTCTCTTTTTCATTTTAAACACCTCAATAAGATCAGACCTTAATCATCATCTACACTCAAGGGAATGCAAGCCTAGCCTATGCAACCCGTCCTCATAATTTAACCCTTTAAGTCCCGGTATCATTCTGCTGAATCTGTGTTGCTCCTCCAAGGCCAGTGTATCCTTCCCATGATGTGCCCAGAGCTGAACGCAGCTTGAAGCATTCCTTACCCACTTTGTATTCCAGCCCTCCAATGGCCTTTTTGATTATTGTTTGTACCTGTTCACTGGCTTTTAGTGATTTCTGTACTAGGACCCCTAAAGCAAATTATTATTTAAATGGGGGAGAGATTGCAAAATGCGGTGCTACAGAGGGACCTGGGGGTCCTTGTGCATGAAAGACAAAAAGTGAGTATGCAGGTACAGCAAGTGATCAGGAAGGCAAATGGAATGTTGGCCTTTATTGCAAGGGGGATACAGTATAAAAGCAGAGAAGTCCTGCTACAGCTGTATAGGGTATTGGTGAGGTCACACCTGGAGTACTGCGTACAGTTTTGGTCTCCGTATTTAAGGAAGGATATTGGAGGCAGTTCAGAGAAGGTTCACAATGTTGATTCCTGAGATGAAGGGTTGGCTTATGAAGAAAGGTTGAGCAGGTCGGGCCTATATTCATTGGAGTTTAGAAGAGTGAGAAGCGATCTTATTGAAACGTATAAGATACTGAGGGGGCTGGACAGGGTAGATGCAGAGAGGATGTTTCCCCTCGTGAGGGAATCTAGAACTCGGGGGCATTGTTTCAGAATAAGGGGCTGCCCATTTAAAATGGAGATGAGGAGAAATTTCTTCTGAGAGGGTCGTGAATCTTTGGAATTCTCTGCCCCAGAGGCTGGGTCTTTGAGTATATTTAAGGTGGAGATAGACAGATCTTTGAGCGATAAGGGAGTAAAGGGTTATGGGGAACCGGCAGGGAAGTGGAGCTGAGTCCATGATCAGATCAGCCATGATCTTATTGAATGGCGGAGCAGGCTCGAGGGGCCAGTGGCCTACTCCTGCTCCTATTTCTTATGTTCCTATGTTATCTCTCTGCTCGTCCACACCTCCTAGTCTCCCACCATTAAGAAAATATTCTGATTGGTCTTTCTTGGGTCCAAACTGGATGAGCTCACTTCTTGCCATTTTCCCACTCACTTAATATATCGATGTCTCTTTGCAGCTTCCTGCTCTGGGGGACGGGCGTTGGACTGAGGTTAGAGAGCAGGTTTCTTGTCTGTACCCTGCCAGGGGAGGTGGAGGTGGAGGTGGAGGTGAAGGGTGGGGTGGGATGAGGGGATCTAAGGAAAGGTGGAAAGAAAACTAAGAAACTGCATGCGAGGGGCAAGAAGTTGTGAGCAATTTGTGCAGCCCCCTATATCCGGAGGCAGGGTTGGTTTGGGCGTGAGGCTAAATCATTGCATGCAGGTTCGTTGTCAAGGGAGGGGCGAGGAACTCATTGGTAGAGGAGCTGGCAACATGACAGGAATAAAGAGGGATTAAAATGTGCAGCCCATTTCAATGTGACTGGAGCAAGTCACGGTCAATGCAGAGGTAACAAGTGAACGCGGAAAGCAAGAAGTTCCATTTTTACTGTGGCTTTCACAGCCAATGCAGTACTTGTTGAAGTGTAGTATCTGTTGTAATGTAGCAAACTCGGCAGCAAGCTCCCAGAAAGCACAACGACCAGATAATCTGCTTTTAGTGATGTTGACTGAGGGATAAATATTGGCTTGGACACCGAGGGAAAACTCCCCTACTCTTCCAATACTGCCATAGGATCTTTTACATTCACCTGAGAGGGCAGAAGGGGCCTCGGTTTAACATCTCCGCCAAAAGATGGCATCTCCGACAGCGCAGCATCCCCTCAGTACTGCATTGGGAATGCCATTCTAGATTATGGGCACAAGTCTGTGGAGTGGGTCTTGAACCCACACCCATGTGTCTCACAGGCATTGTGCCATGGATTAACACTCGGGTCCGATCACATCGCATCATTTGTAGCTTCCTGTGGCAATGTTCCATGTGAGAGGGAGGTCCAGCTCCGGCCTGTGGCAATGTTCCATGTGAGGGGGAGGTCCAGCTCCGGCCAGTGGGAATGTTCCATGTGAGGGGGAGGTCCAGCTCCGGCCAGTGGGAATGTTCCATGTGAGAGGGAGGTCCAGCTCCGGCCAGTGGGACTGTTCCATGTGAGAGGGAGGTCCAGCTCCGGCCAGTGGGAATGTTCCATGTGAGAGGGGGGTCCAGCTCCGGCCAGTGGGAATGTTCCATGTGAAAGGGAGGTCCAGCTCCGGCCAGTGGGAATGTTCCATGTGAGGGGGAGGTCCAGCTCCGGCCAGTGGGAATGTTCCATGTGAGAGGGGGGTCCAGCTCCGGCCAGTGGGAATGTTCCATGTGAGGGGGAGGTCCAGCTCCAGCCAGTGGGAATGTTCCATGTGAGAGGGGGGTCCAGCTCCGGCCAGTGGGAATGTTCCATGTGAAAGGGAGGTCCAGCTCCGGCCAGTGGGAATGTTCCATGTGAGGGGGAGGTCCAGCTCCGGCCAGTGGGAATGTTCCATGTGAGAGGGGGGTCCAGCTCCGGCCAGTGGGAATGTTCCATGTGAAAGGGAGGTCCAGTTCCGGCCAGTGGCAATGCTCCATGTGAGAGGGGGGTCCAGCTCTGGCCAGTGGGAATGTTCCATGTGAAAGGGAGGTCCAGCTCCGGCCAGTGGGAATGTTCCATGTGAAAGGGAGGTCCAGCTCCGGCCAGTGGGAATGTTCCATGTGAAAGGGAGGTCCAGCTCCGGCCAGTGGGAATGTTCCATGTGAAAGGGAGGTCCAGTTCCGGCCAGTGGGAATGTTCCATGTAAAAGGGAGGTCCAGTTCCGGCCAGTGGCAATGCTCCATGTGAGAGGGGGGTCCAGCTCTGGCCAGCTGGTGGTGTTCAGTCCTGGGCTGGCTGCAAGCCCCCTTGAACTGATGCGTGAGCAGGGAGATAGATCTTAAAGCTCTGCAGGCTGCTGGGGAGTGACACTGCGGGGGGGGGGTTGTGACACTGCGGGGGGGGTTTGGGGTGACACTGCGGGGGGGGTTTGGGGTGACACTGCGGGGGGGGGTTTGGGGTGACACTGCGGGGGGGGGTTTGGGGTGACACTGCGGGGGGGGGTTTGGGGTGACACTGCGGGGGGGGGGTTTGGGGTGACACTGCGGGGGGGGGTTTGGGGTGACACTGCGGGGGGGGTTTGGGGTGACACTGCGGGGGGGGGTTTGGGGTGACACTGCGGGGGGGGGTTTGGGGTGACACTGCGGGGGGGGTTTGGGGTGACACTGCGGGGGGGGGTTTGGGGTGACACTGCGGGAGGGGGGGGTTTGGGGTGACACTGCGGGGGGGGTTTGGGGTGACACTGCGGGGGGGGTTTGGGGTGACACTGCGGGGGGAGGTTTGGGGTGACACTGCGGGGGGGGGTTTGGGGTGACACTGCGGGGGGGGTTTGGGGTGACACTGCGGGGGGGGGTTTGGGGTGACACTGCGGGGGGGGGTTTGGGGTGACACTGCGGGGGGGGGTTTGGGGTGACACTGCGGGGGGGGTTTGGGGTGACACTGCGGGGGGGGTTTGGGGTGACACTGCGGGGGGGGTTTGGGGTGACACTGCGGGGGGGGTTTGGGGTGACACTGCGGGGGGGGTTTGGGGTGACACTGCGGGGGGGGGGTTTGGGGTGACACTGCGGGGGGAGTTTGGGGTGACACTGCGGGGGGGGGTTTGGGGTGACACTGCGGGGGGGGGTTTGGGGTGACACTGCAGCTGTTGGGGTTGTGACACTGCGGGGGGGGGTTTGGGGTGACACTGCGGGGGGGGTTTGGGGTGACACTGCGGGGGGGGGTTTGGGGTGACACTGCGGGGGGGGGGGTTGTGACACTGCGGGGGGGGGGGTTGTGACACTGCGGGGGGGGGTTTGGGGTGACACTGCGGGGGGGGTTTGGGGTGACACTGCGGGGGGGGGGTTTGGGGTGACACTGCGGGGGGGGGGGTTGTGACACTGCGGGGGGGGGGGGGTTGGGGTGACACTGCAGCTGTTGGGGTTGTGACACTGCGGGGGGGGTTGGGGTGACACTGCGGGGGGGGGGGTTTGGGGTTGTGACACTGCGGGGGGGGGTACCGACACATGATGTGGAGCAGCGGCACCAACTGCAGGTCCCTACTCCAAGATCGATCTAGATTGCTAGATTCTGATCTCGTGTGGCCTCAAGACGGTGAAGAGCAGAGTTGGGTTACTGCCGAGAGATGGGGCGAGGGCGAACGAGCTGGGCAAAGAGGGAAATTGGCGCGAGAGTCAGCGTGCTTCGGCTGTCCTTAAACACGTTATTATGGAGGGTTGAGGGAAGATCCCCCTCTCTCTCAACCATAGGGATGTGTCACCTGGGAGCCCAAATGAGAGGGAGGTGAAAACAGAGGAGACAGCAACAAGAAGGTTCATGTAATGGCCCAAGAGGGTGCCCAGAGACTCATTGTCACATGTCACTCTATTGCTTCAATCGTCCTGTTGGTTGAATCGTTTGATTGGCTGAGATGCTCTGGGGTGAATAATTCGATTGGCTGATACGCTCTGGGATGAATAATTTGATTGGCTGGGGTGATCCGGGCAAATCGTTCGATTATCTGGGGTGAATAATTTGATTGGCTGGGGTGATCCAGGCAAATCGTTCGATTGGCTGAGATGCTCTGTGGGGGGGGGGGGGGGGGAATAATTTGATTGGGGTGATCTGGGCGAAGCATTCGATTGGCTGAGATGCTCAGGTCTAGAATTGAGATGATTTATTTTCCCTTTAGGTTGTTCACACAGAGAAGAATAGTTTAAATAATCGTTTCTTACCCTGGGATACTATTGAGACTGAGGCGATTCTGTCTATTGATGATGACGCCCACCTTCGCCACGATGAGATCATGTTTGGCTTTCGGTGAGTACACCGACATTTTATAATCTGCGATTTGGTTAGCTCGTCAGCAGAGCAATTAGTAGAAATCTGAATAGGTTTGTTCACTGATGTCCTGAAGGCTTGGCATTGCACTGGCCATTCACTTCCTCATTGTTTCTGAGATTTGTATTCTTCTTCCTCAGGGTTTGGCGCGAGGCGAGAGATCGGATTGTGGGTTTTCCTGGCAGGTACCATGCCTGGGACTTGGCCCACCAGTCCTGGCTCTACAACTCCAACTACTCCTGTGAACTCTCCATGGTGCTGACTGGTGCTGCCTTCTTTCACAAGGTTTGTGCATGTTGTGTCAGTGATCTTTCTCTTCACCAGTTGTCTCCAATCGCTGGAGAAATCCCACCAGCGATGTCTCTGCAAGATCCTGCAAATCCCCTGGGAGGACAGGCGCACCAACGTTGGGGTCCTCGACCAGGCCAACATCGAAGCACTGACCACACTCGACCAGCTCCGCTGGGCAGGGCCACATTGTTCGCATGCCTGACACGAGACTCCCAAAGCAAGCGCTCTACTCGGAACTCCTACACGGCAAGCGAGCCCCATGTGGACAGAGGAAACGTTACAAGGACACCCTCAAAGGCTCCCTGGTAAAGTGCAACATTCCCACCGACACCTGGGAGTCCCTGGCCAAAGACCACCCTAAGTGGAGGAAGAGCATCCGGGAGGACGCTGAGCACCTCGAGTCTCGTCGCCGACAGCGTGCAGAAAACAAGTGCAGACAGCGGAAGGAGCGTGCGGCAAACCTGTCCCACCCATCACCGGCAGTCCCTCGGGATCGAGGAAGACTTGCTTCCACTCTTAGCATGAGTACTTAGATGGCTGAACAGTCCAATACGAGAACCACAGTTTCTGTCACAGGTGGGACAGACAGTTATTGAGGGAAGGGGAGGGTGGGACTGGTTTGCCGCACGCTCCTTCCGCTGCCTGCGCTTGATTTCTGCATGCTCTCGGCGACGAGACTCGAGGTGCTCAGCGCCCTCCCGAATGCACTTCCTCCACTTAGGGCGGTCTATGGCCAGGGACTCCCAGATGTCAGTGGGGTTGTCGCATTTAATCAGGGAGGCTTTGAGAGTGTCCTTGTAACGTTTCCTCTGCCCGCCTTTGGCTCGTTTGCCGTGGACGAGTTCCGAGTAGAGCGCTTGCTTTGAGAGTCTCGTGTCTGGCATGCGAACCATGTGGCCTGCCCAGCGGAGCTGATCAAGTGTGGTCAGTGCTTCAATGCTGGGGATGTTGGCCTGAACGAGGACGCTAATGTTGGTGCGTCTGTCCTCCCAGGGGATTTGTAGGATCTTGCGGAGACATCGTTGGTGGTATTTCTCCAGCGATTTGAGGTGTCTACTGTACATGGTCCATGTCTCTGAGCCATACAGGAGGGCGGGTATCACTACAGTCCTGGAGACACTGAGCTTGGTGACAGTTTTGAGGGCCTGGTCTTCAAACATCAAGTCCCACCCAGCCTTTCCCTCAACTACTGTCTGTCCCACCTGTGACAGAGACTGTAATTCTCTTATTGGGCTGTTCAGTCGCCTGACAACTCACTTTTAGAGTGGAAGCAAGTCTTCCTCGATTCCGAGGGACTGGCTTGATGATGACTTGTCGTCTTTTCCCATCAACATTCTTCAGCATGCTGCCCATTAGTTGGGGGCCGGAGAGATGAAGGCACGATGTAGTTCTTGTGGTCAGTTATAGGAAGAAATTGTCGGAGAGCAGATTAAATTCTATAAAAAGGATTTTTCCCACCTACCCTCCTCTAATTTCCTTCGATAACTGATCACAATATATCACTCAATTTCGTCCCTTACCCTCCTGAAAACGGCTAGTGGCAAGATTGATCCACAGCCAATGCTTGCCCTCCACAGGACCTCTCCTAACTGCCTGGGCGTGTGTGAGCCTAGACACTTTGAATTATGGGGAGCGGGCAGGGAAGTGGACCCGAGTCCATGATCGTATTAAATGGCGGAGCAGGCTCGAGGGACCGTATGGCCCACTCCTCCTATTTCTTATGTTCTTATGAATGTCAGCAGGTCACTCAACTGCAGCCCAGCCAGCCTGTTCTCAGGAACAGAAGGCGACCATTCAATTAGATCATGGCTGATCTGTGCCCCCCAACTCCATTTACCCGCCTTTGTTCCATATTCCTTGATATCCTTACAGTTTTGAAAGACAGACAGACTTGCATTTATATAGTGCCTTTCACGGTCTCCGTACCTTAGAATTACAGTTAATTACGAATTTTTTGAAGTATAGCACTATAGTAATGTAGGAAACACGGCAGCCAATTTGCGCACAGCAAGCTCCCAGAAAAAGTAATGTGACGATGACCAGACAATCTGTTTTAGTGATTTTGGTTGAGGAATAACTATTGGCCAGGGCACTGGGGATAACTCCCCTGTTCCTCTTCGAAATAGTGTCTTGGGATCATTTACATCTAGCTGAGAGGGCATCCTAGATTTTTGTGCTCAAGTGTCTGGAGTGGAATTGAACCCACAACCTTCTGACTCAGAGATGAGGGTGCTACCCACTGAGCGACTTCTCCAATTGACCCCCAGCCTCAACGGCCTTTTGGGGGGGGGGGGGGGGGGGGTGAAGGGGAAGAGATCCAGATGTCCACTGCGTTCACACCCAGATATTTTGCAGTGAGGATCTGTGGGACGATGGTTCGGAGTGGGGAGATCCTGATATTTCTGTTCCCTTTCCCCACGTCCAACGACACAGACCAGCAAAATGGCTCAGGATAAATCGTCTGATGCAGTCAGGAGTGGAAATCCAGATTGGTTTCCTCCTTCCAGACTGTTGATGTCCTTGGATGCTCTGATAATGACTGCACGAGGCAATGTGTTGTACTTGAACTATAGTGACCTTAGTCCTTTATTTGTAACTCCAGAGTGAGGATCACACCTGGTGGCCTGCCTTTTATACTGGGCCAGGCTCACCTGTACAGGTAACCTACAAGTCTCCCACTGCTGTGCCCTCTGGTGGCACACCTTGTGATAGTACCAACAGTAGCCATGTAGGATGCATGACACAGACCAGCTGCCTAAAACCCCTTTTGCTCGCTGATCTACACTGGCTCCCGACCCGGCAATACCTTAATCTTAAAAATTCTCATCCTTCTTTTCAAATCCCTCAAGGGCCTTGCCCCTCCTTATCTCTGTAATCTCCTCCAGCCCCACAACTCTCCAAGATCTCTGCGCTCCTCAAACACTGGTGTCATAAGCATCCCCGATTTGAATTACTCTCACCATTGGTGGCCGTGCCTTCTGTTGCCTGGGCCCGAAGCTCTGGAATTCCCTCCCTAAACCTCTCGACCTCTTTACCCCTCTCTCATTTAAGATGTTCTTTAAAACCTGCCTCATTGACCAAGCTTTTAGTCACCTGTCCTAATATCTCCTTATATGTTTTGGTGTCAAATATTGTTTGCTAATGCACTTGTGAAGCATCTTGGGACATTTTACTACATTAAAGGCGCTATATAAATGCAAGTTATCAGTTTCAAAACCCTGATCTTTAAGACTCGAACCAGTTAATCTATTAGTTTCACTGAAACTGGTTCAGTGCACAGAAATATGTAACAGAGGGACCCAATGCTCCAACTGCAGCTCAATAGTTAACTCATTGCTACTCCTAAAGGGATCCCAGCCAACCCTGACCCCAGCGACCTCGATCGACCCCGACTCTGACCCTCCCGCAGGCCCCTACGATTGTGGAGCCGCTGAAATAATGGTGACGCAGTGTGAAGAGGGGCAGCCCAGTATCTTCAGGTGGCTGCTGGATTGCAAATGGTGTGCGTGCCGAACTCTCCTCCCTTAGGTGGTTGAGTTACCGGGAGGGCGCAGAGGAGAATTAAAACAGATTTGCAAGATATCCTTTGATTTCTCAAGCGCTAAGTGCGGTGCCCAGTGTGGGCCTGAGCACGCGCACTAGGAAAGCTCCACGTTCAACGCCCAGGCTGTGCAGCAACAACAACAAATTGCATTGATCTGGCGCACTTAACGTTGTAAAGTGTCCCAAGATGCTTCACCAGAACGTTATCAAACAATATTTGACACCAAGGAGATACTACGACAGGTGACTAACAGCTTGGTCAAAGAGTGAGGCTTTAAGATGGAGAGGTTTAGGGAGGGAGTTTCAGCTCATGTTTAACTCTCAGGTCTCCTCTCCTCTCCTCTCCCCCGTTCTCCACTAGATTTTCTGGTGAATATCAGGCCATCCCCTGAAGGTTTTGTTCTTCTCTTTCAGTACTATGCGTATCTCTACTCGTACGTCATGCCTCAGGCCATTCGCGACATGGTAGACGAGTATATTAATTGCGAGGATATTGCCATGAACTTCCTCGTATCCCACATCACCAGGAAACCACCAATAAAGGTCAGTGCTACCGGGGCTAATATTGAGCTCTGAGACTGTCAGTCGGTGAGATTCCACATTAATAAAGAAACTTCACTTGATAGTGTCAGTTAAAATGGAATAGTATTTCAATTTGCTTCACATTGGGGATGTGACCACAGCGAGGAACCTTACTACGTATGTATTGGGTGTGTGAAGGGAAGGTTTACAGTGGAGGTGCTGTGTGTGTAATGGGAGTATGGTCAAGTGCTTTATATTGGAGTTCTAATCGAGTGAGGGAGGATTGGTTTACAGTAGTGACAATGTTGTGTATGGTTTCTCATAATGTGGCTTCAAGTCCCAGAGCACATAATCGTGTTGTGTGGCACTACCACCGTGCTAAATGGGATAGATTCAGAAGCGATCTAGCAGCTCAAAACTGGGCCTCCCTGAGGAGTGCAGAAAAGCACACACCAGGCGTACCTAAAAATGAAGTGCCAACCTGATGAAGCTGCAACACCGGATTACATGCATGCTATGAACAGAGCTAAGCGATCCCACAGTCAACGGATCAGATCAAATCTCTCTCGTCCTGCCACATCCAGTCGTGAATGGTGGTGGACCATTAAACAACTAACCGGAGGAGGCTCCATGAATATCCCCATCCTCAATGAGTGCATAAGACAAGGCTGAGGTATTTGCACCCAACTTCATCCAGAAGTGCTGAGTGGATGCTCCATGTTGGCCTCCTTCTGAGGTCCCCAATATCACAGAAGCCAGTCTTCAGCCAGTTCGATTCACTCCATGTGATATCAAGAAACGGCTGAGCGCACTGGATACAGCAAAGGCTACGGGCCCCGACAACATCCCGGCTGATGTGCTGAAGACTTGTGCTCCAGAACTAGCGCCTCTAGCCAAGCTGTTCCAGTACAGCTACAACACCGGCATCTACCCGACAATGTGGAAAACTGCCCATGTATGTCCTGTCCACAAAAAGCAGGAAAAATCCGATCCGTCCAATTATCGCTCCTTCAGTCTATTCTCAATCATCAGCAAAGTGATGGAAGGTGTAATCGAGAGTGCTATCAAGCGGCACTTACTCACCAATAACCTGCTCACTGATGCTCAAATTGGATTCAGCCAGGACCACTCAGCTCCAGACCTCATTACAGCCTTGGTCCAAACATGGACAAAAGAGCTAAATTCCAGAGGTGAGGGGAGAGTGACTGTCCTTGACATCAAGACAGCATTTGACTGAGTGTGGTATCAAGGAGCCCTAGTAAAACTGAAGTCAACGGGAATCTGGAAAAACTGAGTGTAACGTAGCCAAGTTTGCTGACGATACAAAGATGGAAGGAAAAGCAATGTGTGAGGAGGACACAAAAAATCTGCAAAAGGACATAGACAGGCTAAGTGAGTGGGCAAAAATTTGGCAGTTGGAATATAATGTTGGAAAGTGTGAGGTCATGAACTTTGGCAGAAAAAAATCAAAGAGCAAGTTACTATTTAAATGGAGAAAGATTGCAAAGTGCTGCAGTACAGCAGGACCTAGGGGTACTTGTGCATGAAACACAAAAGGATAGAATGCAGGTACAGCAAGTGATCAGGAAGGCCAATGGTATCTTGGCTTTTATTGCAAAGGGGATGGAGTATAAAAGCAGGGAAGTCTTGCTGCAGCTATACAGAGTATTGGTGAGGCCACACCTGGAGTACTGCATGCAGTTTTGCTTTCCATATTTACGAAAGGATATACTTGCTTTGGAGGCAGTTCAGAGAAGGTTCATTAGATTGATTCCGGAGATAAGGGGGTTGACTTATGAGGAAAGGTTGAGTAGGTTGGGCCTCTACTCATTGGAATTCAGAAGAATGAGAGGTGATCTTATCGAAACGTATAAGATTGAGGGGTCTTGACAAGGTGGATGCAGAGAGGATGTTTCCACTGATGGGGGAGACGAGAACTAGAGGGCATGATCCTAGAATAAGGGGCCACCCATTTAAAACTGAGATAAGAAATTTCTTCTCAGAGGGTTATAAATCTGGAATTCGCTGCCTCAGAGAACTGTGCAAGCTGGGACATTGAATAAATTTAAGACGGAAATAGACAGTTTCTTAAACGATAAAGGGGTTATGGGGAGCAGGCGGGGAAGTGGAGCTGAGTCCATGATCAGATCAGCCATGATATTGAATGGCGGAGCAGGCTCGAGGGACCTTATGGCCAACTCCTGCTCCTATTTCTTATGTTATGTAAACTCTCCACTGGCTGGAGTCATACCCAGCACAAAGGAAGACGGTTGTGGTGGTTGGAGGTCAATCATCTCAGCCCCAGGACATCGCTGCAGGAGTTCCTCAGGGCAGTGCCCTAGGCCCAACCATCTTCAGTTGCTTTATCAATGACCTTCCCTCCATCATAAGATCAAAAGTGGGGATGTTCACTGATGATTGCACAGTGTTCAGTTCCATTCGCAACTCCCCAGATAATGGAGCAGTACATGCCCACATGCAGCAAGACCTGGACATCATTCAGGCTTCCACTGGTAAGTGGCAAGTAACATTCGCACCACACAAGTGCCAGGCAATGACCATCTCCAACAAATGAGAGTCGAACCACCATCACTTGACATTCAATGCATTACCGTTGCTGAATCCCCACCATTAACATCCTGGGGGTCACCATTGACCAGACACTTAACTGGACCACCCACATAAACAGTGGCTACAAGAGCAGGTCAGAGGCTGAGTATTCTGCAACAACTGGCTTAATTTCTGTCTCCCAAAAGCCTTTTCACCATCTACATGGCACAAGTCAGGATCTCTACCACCGAGAAGGACAAGGGCAGCAGGCGCATGGGAACACCACCACTTCCAAGTTCCCTGTTAGATCTCTTAATTTCCAATGAAATACGAACTCCGATGGTAGTTTTAACTTTTTAATCTTGGCAGAGAGTAACAAGCTGCTGGCTGATTGCCAGTTTCTTTGTCTTTACTGAGACACATGGTCAAAATGGCTGTATTTATACCTGGATCAATTTACAGAAAAGAACTCGCCTTCTTTGACCTTATTGGCTCAATTGAAAGTCTTTTAACGTTTTAATTGGCTCGCTATCCAAGGTCCGAAAATGTCAAGTTGATTGATGAGTTAATGCAACATGCTGAAATGCATGTAGCATCTCTGACTTGTTGTCTGTGAATTTTCACAGCCTGTCTAAATGCAGCCTGTTTGAATTCTCTATCAATCCCCCCTTTGATTCTTTCACAAACTGAATCATAAAACATCAGGTATCACTGGTTAAACATTCTACAAAATAATTTCATACATGTTAATAGAGTTTCCTTCTAAAATTTGTTGATGTGTTTCGCCACATGTCCGGACTAGTAGCCTCCACACAAATTTAACCAACCCGAGTTCCATCGTGGCCACAATGGAAGTCTGGTTTTAGTAAGTTAATTAACCTTATTCCAATTTAATCCAAATCAATATCTTAATTCAACCAGTAAACCACCTTTCCTTAAGCATAACATACCCCTGTGCCACGTACAGACGGTCTGCTGGGACCTGCAAGGTGTCTCACCTGAGGGACAGCAGCTACAGCCACCTGGTCGCAACAACATTTAATCAACATAAACAAACAATATAAAAGTAAAAGGTATTTACATGTAATTCCCTTGGTACCCTACTATTTCCCTTTGGTGCAGAGGGTCGGCTAGTAAGAAGTAGGCCTATGCCTAGAATACCTACAATCAGTAATACAGTAAATTTATACATTTTCGCGAAAAGTAATTGTCCTTATTAGATTTCAGCTTCAGTTACGGGTGCTCGTTTAACGTGTGAAGCGTGGATCCAGGCTTTCTTTCCTTGGACTTTAACAGCTGCCTGGGTGATCAATAACACTTGATAAGGTCCCTCCCACTTGGCACCCAAAGGTTCTTTATGCAACTTTTTCACATAGACCCAGACTCCCGGGATGATGTCGTGTCCTCCTTCGGGTGGATTACCCCAAGCTGCCGATACCTGTCGGGAAACAGAACTAATAGCATTGGTTAGGTTCTGACAGTATGATAACAAAGTGTCACTCATTAAGTGAACATCAGCTTTCCGTAAATCGATAGTTCCTGGCAGTGACATGGGTCTTCCTGTTATAATTTCAAATGGGCTTAGACCTGTAGTTCTGTTCGGGGTTGCCCTAATGCTACATAGCACTATTGGTAGTGCCTGGGGCCATGGTGTTCCTTCTTGGTGATATTTGGCAAGCTGTTGTTTCAGAGTTCGATTCATTCGCTCCACTTGTCCTGATGATTGTGGATGATAAGGACAGTGTAAATCCCACGTAATGTTCAGTAACCTACAGACTTATAGGCAGACAGCACCTGTGAAGTGTGTTCCCTGATCTGAGTCAATGCTACTCGGGACTCCCCATCGGGGAATGTAATCCTTACACAAGACCTTTGCAGTGTGATTGGCTGTGGCTCTTTTAGTTGGGACAGCTTCTACCCATCTAGAGAATCTGTCGACCATGACAAGAATGTTAGTGTATCCTTGGCATGAAGGAAGAGATATATAATCAACCTGCAGATGCTGGAATGGTCCGACAGGGGCAGGGGGCCTCAGTTGGGGCATTACCGTGATGGGTCCAGAATTATTTTTCTGGCAGACCACACCGGTCTGTTACCAGCTGGGCATGTTTTTTAAATCCCCGACCCCACCAGCTTTTCTGGAACCGTGCTGTCATCTGTTGTGAGGCCAAGTGTCCCCACGAGTGGATCTGTTGGGTTAAAAAAGGCATAAGCGCTTGTGGCGCGACTGGCTTGTCGGTAACTCTTTGTCTCCAGACACCATCTTCACATAGCTTAATTCCTGCCTCAATCCATGTCCATTTTTCCTCTTGGGAGCACTCGCCTTGGCATTGTTTGAAGGTCTCGTGTCAGAGTCCTGAGTGCTTTCAATCTGCACATCTGTGTTGGTTCTTCTGGAGGAACGCCCTGTGAGGCGGCATCTTTAGCTGCCTGGTCGGCTAGGGCATTTTCCTATGCTTCTGTGGTATTTTCCTTGGTATGGGCCTTACACTTCAGGATGGACACTTCCTGAGGTAATTGTATGGCCTCCAGTAAGTCTCGGACTTCTTTTCCATTTCGGATAGGTGTACCAGCAGCAGTGAGGAATCCTCTTTTCCGCCATAACATACCAAAGTCGTGAGCGACTCCAAAAGCATAACGCAAATCTGTGTAGACATTAGCTGTCTGTCCTTCTGCTATTCGACATGCTTCTGACAGGGCCCGTAACTCGGCCTGTTGTGCTGACGTTCCTGAGGGTAAACATCCTTTTGCCACTACCTCATATAAGGTTGTAACTGCCCATCCTGCTTTTCTGGTACCATTGTCAACAAAGGAGGAACCATCTGTAAACAGGATGAGGTCTGGGTTGTGCAGAGGCTCCTCTGCTGCTAAGCTGCTTCTTCTGTTTCTTTTAAAATCTCCACGCAGTCATGCTCTTCACATTCTCCCCCCTCTTGCTCCCTCGATTCTGACATTGGGAGCATAGTTGCGGGATTAACCGGGCTGGCCCGGACGATATGGAGATTAGGAGCTTCCAAAACTGCTGTCCAGCGGGTCCATCTAGCTGCCGTCACCTGAGACATTCTATTCATAGACAGCAAAGCGTGTACGGTGTGGGGACACTTGACAATCAGCTTTTGGTCGAGGACTAGACCCGCAGTGATCATTACCGCTCGATGTGTAGCTTCCATGGCCCTTAGGCAACTTCCCCATCCGAGGGCTACCGCATCCAGTTTTGCCGAATAATAGCCAATAGGTCTTTGCCGATCCCCATGTTCTTGTGTCAGTATAGCTGTCATATATCCTTCTTTCTCATGGACAAACAGGGTAAATGGCTTACCACTGTCGGGGATTCCCAGAGCCGGTGCCGAACACAAAGCCTTTTTCAAACTCAGGAAGGCCTCTTGTTGTTCCTTAGTGAGGGTGATGGCTTCTTTAGAGGCACGGTTCCCCTTTAAAATATCATTCAGTGGCTGAGCAAGCTGTGTGAAGGAGTCAATCCAATTTCTGTTAAAGTTACACAATCCCAAAAAAGACCTTAGTTCCTGAATAGTGCTGGGTTTTTTAGCAGCCCGAATGGCTGCAGTTCTATCCTGGGTAAGTTCTCTCTTTCCTTGTGAAATCTTTTGTCCCAGGTATACAACCTCTTCTTGGGATATTTGTGCTTTGTCAATGCTGGCTTTATGTCCTTTCAGCCAAAGGTGGTCCAGCAAAGCTCGTAAATCTTGTTCATGCTGTTCTTCCATGTTTGAAGCTAGCAGGATATCGTCTACATATTGGATGACAGGGGAGGTAATTCTCGCAAATGGCTTTGTAAAGCCATGTGCAATACCGTAGGGCTGTTGTGGAAACCCTGCGGTAACCGGGTCCAAGTATACTGTTGTCCTTGGACCGTGAAAGCAAACCACTGTCAAACCTCCGGTGCCAGAGGCATCGACCAAAATCCATTGGCCATATCTATAACCGAGAAATATTTATGTTCCGGTTTGAGGGCATTAAAAATAGTGGAGGGATCTGCGACCAAAGGAGCTTTTTGATCAGTACACTGGTTAGCTTTCCTATAATCGACAGTCAAACGCCAAGTCTCATTAGATTTCTGTACCGGCCACACGGGGCTATTGGAGGAGCTATGCGTTTTAATAAGCACCCCTTGTTTCTCCAAATGCTGAATAACCGGTAAGATTCCCGCGATGGCAGTTGGACTGATGGGATACTGTTTAGTGCATGGAGGCTTGGTCCCTGTAAATGACGCAGGCTCCATCTGGAGTAGGCCACAATCGTTCTTATCTTTAGCCCATATCGGGTGTTCCTTCAATTCTTCTTTCTTCAAAGTTCTAATTGACCATGTCACCCGACCATCCTCGAAATGCAACGATGAATCTACTTGGATTAGAACGTCCATTTCCAAAAGGGGTTGATCTACTGGGCCTATCCAGACCGGCGTGGTTAGTTCATGTGGAACCAGCCCTATAAGTACCGGTGTTGTCCTTTTAATTTCCATTTTATGGCCCCCAACTCCATAGGCTGTACGTGCCCTACCATCCAACGGCAAAAAGTCTCCATATTGTAGGGGTAAGCATGTTAATTCCGCCCCTGTGTCTAAAAGACAGTCCACATCCTTATCACCCACCCTCACAGTTATATATAGCCCATCTCCCCTTTGTTGTATTAGTGTGAGGAGGGGGGCCAGGGTGGGCTCTAATCGTTTTTTGCTATCCCAAGTAACTCCTTCTGTTGTTGTATTGTCAGTCGCTTAAATGCTTCTATGAGGTCGTTATCTTGTGACAAGCCTGGTTTGTTGGCTGAATTGTATCCCTGGCTGCGTCCTCTTCCCCGGCCACGACCTTGCTGTTTTGCCCTGCACATCTTGGCCCAGTGACCTTCTTTCCCACAATAATGACATTTTCCGGGTAATTTTCCTAATAACTGTTTATCGGAATCCTGGGATTTCCATCCCATAGCCTGTACAGCTCGGACTTTAGCTCCCATATCCCGGTCTAATTGGTTACATCGATCCACCAATGCTGCAAAGGTAGTTCCTCTACCTTCCCAGTCCGGTAACACTACCTTAAGCATTTTGGACAGTTCTGGCTTTAGACCTTCCACGAAAGCTGCTTTCAGGGGTCCAAACGCTTGTTCATCCATTTCCTCATCCGTATTATTCATACCCGAATGTTCTAGCCACGTGCATCTAAACCGCTCGTCATACTCCAGGACCTCCTCTGTTCCTTTCTGTTGGCAGGCTGCAATTTTTCCCCAGTCTGTCTTAGCTGGACTGAAGGCTTGCAGCCAGTGTTTAATTGCCTCCCATCCTGCGTCTGATTCTTGCTCATCCTGCCCCAAAGCTTCTTCTACCTTGTCGTGCAATTTTCTTCCCTGTGTTTTTGGCACCATTATGGTCAAAATTTGCACTCCGTCCCAGAGATGAAGTTGATATATATTTCTTAAGCGGTCCAATTGGTCCCACGTTTTTACTCCCCCTTTCTTTGGATTGGGCAATTCCTTGGACCATTTATCAATTTTCTCTGGGTCTGCCGGATCATGAACTAAGTATTCTTCGTACACCCTTCTCTTTGTTTTTTTGGTTCCGCCCTCATCCGCAGTCTCTTCTGATTTGACTATAACTCGTCTTTTTTTAAACGGGGCAAAGCGCACCCCTAATTCTTCATCCTCCGACACTGTATTGTCAGAGGATTCAGAAACCGTATCTATTCCTCGGTCGTGTCTTTGGGTTTGCGCTTTTAATGTATCCAATACATTTTCCTTTTCCTATTACTGTCTCTTGACCTAATGATTTTTTCCATTATTTAATTTCACCTTTAAGATCTTTAACTTCCACTTCCAGCTTTTCAAGTTCAAGCTTTTTCTGTTGCAGCTGTGCACAAACAGCTTGCAATTGATCCTTTGTACTGGTCAGTTCTCGATCATGTTGGGAACGCATTATAATTTTATTCCGCTTTCGGATCTGGCCCATAACTGCTAGGGACCATCTAGTTCGCTCTTTATTTTTCATACGGGTCGTTTTTCCCCAGACCCTTTTAATCTCGTCCTTTGGAGGTTCTGTACTTTTGTTCGATCTTAATACAGGTTTTAGATAAGTCGAATTGTTGCTCTATGTATTCTTTCAACTGTTCGAGAATTAAATCTAGCGAAACTTCAGGTGGTGCCTGCCCACCTTTAACAGTTGTAGGCAATTCTTTGTTCTTATCTCCTGCCATTTCTTTACTGGGGTCTCCAGTCGTAGGCTTTTAGCCAATCAATAGGTCGGTGATTAATTAACTAAAACACCGCCGAAGTTCGCAAACCGGAGGCTTTCGGAATCACGTAGAAGGAGAGGCGAATTTAGACTTTTGACCGAGGACTTTTTTTAAAAAAGAGGTGTCCTTACCTCAATATGTAGGTCCGATGTCCAAAATTCAGTTTCTTTCCTCAGCGATCCTGTTCGCAGCACCAAAATTGTTAGATCTCTTAATTTTCAATGAAATACGAACTCCGATGGTAGTTTTAACTTTTTAATCTTGGCAGAGAGTAACAAGCTTTGTCTTACTGAGACACATGGTCAAAATGGCTGTATTTATACCTGGATCAATTTACAGAAAAGAACTCGCCACCTTTGACCTCATTGGCTCAATTGAAAGTCTTTTAACGTTTTAATTGGCTCACTACCCAAGGTCCGAAAATGTCAAGTTGATTGATGAGTTAATGCAACATGCTGAAATGCATGTAGCATCTCTGACTTGTTGTCTGTGAATTTTCACAGCCTGTCTAAATGCAGCCTGTTTGAATTCTCTATCATTCCCCTCCAAGTGACACACCATCCTGACTTGGAAATATATCGGCGTTCCTTCATCGTCGCTGAGTCACAATCCTGGAACTCCCTCCCTAACAGCACTGTGGGAGCACCTTCACCACACGGACTGCAGCGGTTCAAGGCGGCGGCTCACCACCACCTTCTCAAGGGCAGTTAGGGATGGGCAATAAATGCCAGCGACGCCCACATCCCAGGAAGGAATAAAGGAAAATAATCCAGGCCAACACTCTGCATTGCCAGTAGTGAGTTCGTGCTGCACAGTTGGAGGTGCATCATTCGGATCAGATGTAAAAAATCTCGGGTGAAGGTAAAAGATCTCACACAACTATTTCAAGAGGAGCAGGAGTTGTTCCTCGGGTCAGGCCAATATTTACCCCTGAACCGACATCACAAAAGTACGACGATCTGATCATTTTTGCATTGCTGTTTGTGGGAGCTTGCTGTGTGTAAACTGGCTGCTGTGTTTCTTGCATTACAACAGTGACTATACTTTAAAAGTATTTGGCTGTAAAGTGCTTTGGGCTGCCCTCCATAACATCACACATCTCCCCCTGGCACCGCTCATCTGCTGCTTAAAACCTTCGTTACTTCTAGACTTGACTCTTCCAATGCCCTCCTGGACAGTCTCCCACCTGCTACCCTCCATAAACTTGAGGGGATCCAAAACCCTGCTGCTGCCCATATCCTCACTCTCACCCTGCTCACTGACTTACACTGGCACGAATTTAAAATCCTCATCCTTGTTTTCAAATCCCTCCCTATCTCTGTAACCACCTCCAACCCTACACCCCTCCCTATCTCTAACCACCTCCAGCCCCTACAATCCTCCCTATCTCTGTAACCTCCTCCAGCCCCTACAATCCTCCCTATCTTTGTAACCTCCTCCAGCCCTACATCCCTCCCTATCTCTGTAACCTCCTCCAGCCCTACAACCCTCCCTATCTCTGTAACCTCCTCCAACCCTACACCCCTCCCTATCTCTAACCACCTCCAGCCCCTACAATCCTCCCTATCTCTGTAACCTCCTCCAGCCCCTACAATCCTCCCTATCTTTGTAACCTCCTCCAGCCCTACATCCCTCCCTATCTCTGTAACCTCCTCCAGCCCTACAACCCTCCCTATCTCTGTAACCTCCTCCAACCCCACACCCCTCCCTATCTCTGTAACCTCCTCCAGCCCCTACACCCTCCCTATCTCTGTAACCTCCTCCAGCCCATACAATCCTCCCTATCTCTGTAACCTCCTCCAGCCCTACACCCCTCCCTATCTCTGTAACCTCCTCCAGCCTCTACACCCTCCCTATCTCTGTAACCTCCTCCAGCCCTACACCCCTCCCTATCTCTGTAACCTCCTCCAGCCCTACACCCCTCCCTATCTCTGTAACCTCCTCCAGCCCTACACCCCTCCCTATCTCTGTAACCACCTCCAGCCCCTACAATCCTACCTATCTCTCTAACCTCCTCCAGCCCTACAACTCTCCCTCTGTCTGTAACCTCCTCTATTGCTACAACCCTCTGAGATTTCTACACTCCTCCAACTTTGCCCTCTTGAGGATTCCTGATTTTAATCACTCCACCATTGGCCACTGTGCCAGCTACCTCGGCCCTAAGTTCTGGAATTCCTTCCCTAAACCCCCCTCCTTTAAGATGCTCATTAAAACCAAGCTTTAGGTCATAAGTGCTAAGATCGGTGTCAGATTTTGTCCGATAATGCTCTTGTGTGTAGTGCCTTGGGATGATTTACCAAGTTTAGGTGCTATATAATTGCAAACTGTTGTTGAGGTCATGTTAGACGCTTTTATAAATATTTTTTAAACTTGCATTTCTATAGCGCCTTTTACGACCACCGGACATCTCAAAGCACTTTACAACAGTGACTACACTCCAACTGTACTTCATTGGCTGTAATGTGGGAAACGCGGCAGGCAGTCTGTGCACCGCAAGCTCCCACAACCAATAATGTGATAATGACCAGATAATCTGTTTTTGTGATATTGATTGAGGGATAAATATTGGCCAGGACAGCGGGGATAACTCCCCTACTCTTCTTCGAAATAGTGCCATGGGATCTTTTACATCCACCTGAGAGAGTAGGCGGAATCTCGGTTTATCGTCTCATCCGAAAGATGGCACCTCCTACAGTGCAGCACTCCCTCAGTACTGCACTGGGAGTATCAGCCTGGATTTTTGTGTCCAAGTCCCTGGAGCCAGACAGCGAGCAACTAAATGGTGACCAGGCAAAAAAGTCTAAAAGTGCTCACCTTGCTGGGCACAACCATACCGACCGGACTACCATGCAAACGTTTTGTTAAACACCCTGTGTGTGTGTGTGTGTGTGTGTGTGTGTGTGTTTTGCTTAAGCTGAGCACAGGGAACCATCAGGATGGTACGCAGCAAGAAGTTGATTCAGGAGATGAGGGGATTGACTTATGAAGATAGGTTGAGTAGGTTGGGCCTCTACTCATTGGAATTCAGAAGAACGAGAGGTGATCTTCTTGAAATATATAAGATAATGAGGGGGCTCGACAAGGTGGATGCAGAGAGGATGTTTCCACTGATGGGGGAGACTAGAACGAGGGGACTCGGAATAAGGGGCCGCCCATTTTAAAACTGAGATGAGGAGGAATTTCTTCTCTTGGAGGGTTGTAAATCTGTGGAATTCTCTGCCCCAGAGAGCTGTGGATGCTGGACCATTGAATATATTTAAGGCGGAGATGGACAGATTTGAGCGATAAGTGGATAAAGGGTTATGGGGAGCGGGCGGGGAAGTGGAGTTGAGTCCATGATCAGATCAGCCATGATCGTATTGAATGGCGGAGCAGGCTCCAGGGACCAAATGGCCGACTCGTGCTCCCGTTTCTTATATTGTTTAAAGTGAACACGCTCCGGGTAAAGCTGCTAGTGACCCTCGCTGTGTGTCCTCAGCACATGGCTGCTCCGCGTCACGTCCTTTTCAGACTGTGGGGGGGGGGTGGTCGGAGGGGGGTCGTGACGCTGAAAAGAGACATAAAATAAATTGCACCGCTTTGAGATTTTTTTCTTTGCAGCAAAGCTTGAGATTTCAGTCCTTGTTCACCCCTCCCCCCATTGAGAGTCGGGGCCTCTAACCTGTACCCTCATTCTCCACCCCCAGGTCACGTCGCGCTGGACCTTCCGATGCCCAGGATGCCCCCAGGCACTGTCGCACGACGACTCCCACTTCCACGAGAGGCACAAGTGCATCAACTTCTTTGTGAAGGTGTATGGGTACATGCCGCTGCTCTACACCCAGTTCCGTGTGGACTCTGTCCTCTTCAAAACACGTCTGCCACACGACAAGACCAAGTGCTTCAAATTCATCTGAGGACTCCCCCCACTGGCGAGGGAAGAGAGGGGGCACAACTCGTCATTCCAGCCCATTGAGGCTCCATTTCACCAACGTACACACAAGGGGCAAGTGGTGGGAGAGGGTACTTCAAAAACCAAATCACCAAATCCCTCCCACCTCGAACTGCATTTCACTGTTAACTAGTAATCATAAGGCTGGTTTGTATTTAAAATAAATAACCGACTTGGTAAAGGCTGAAGAGAAGGATGAGGAGCATGGGTCCGCCACGTGGGAAGTATGGCACATGAACCTGCTCCAAATCACGGAACGGGGCCGGGTCGAGTTTGCTTATTTTATTTATGAACAAATGTGTAGTCGAGGAGTAAAATTGGATCACGTGGTCAGCTAAGGAACGCTTCAAATTCACCAATCCCCCAGCTGTCAACTAGCCAGATCTCAATGTGATCCCTCACCCTTTCTCCTGCGGATCGTTGTTCTGTCTAATATTTGGGACTGTTTTCATCAGGAACAGACTGAGGTGCCGTGAGGAGAGAGGTGTGTGTAAATTGTACTGATTCTATCATTTCTCCCAACGCCCCCCCCCCTCCATCCACATCCTTTAACCGGTCGCCGGTTTAGCCCATTATACTCACTGCTGGTACGATTGTTGGGTCAGGTCACTGACACACAGGCATTACACTGTTTCCCCTGAAATGATTAAACTTTGGGTTTTATTTACAACATTGTTTTCTTTTTAGTTCTGCTGTGTGTTTTTGCTGTTTTATATCTGGGGGTGGTGGTGGAGGGGTTTGGAATTGCTCTGCTGGGTTTTCAAATGAGCCTCACCGATGACCAGCTGGTGTTTTCAACAGTGACTGGTGGAGGCCCAGGTTTGGGGAATGAGTCTAGGTGAAAGGGTGATCAGCCATCGTCTAATAGAATGGCTGAGTGACCTGTTGCTGTGGGCTACCAAGGTGGTCCCTTGGTTTGGTATCGTGACCGGCCAGCGACCCCGCGAAAGGTCAGTGAGACAATGTGCCACTATACCTGTCCCTTAAGGTCTCTCTTGGAGTGCGTCGCGGGCAAGGCCAGCATTTATTGCCCATCCCCAACGGTCCCAGAGAAGGTGGTGGTGAGCCGTTGGCAGTGGTTTTTGCCACAACTGCGTGACTTGCTTGGCCATTTCAGACGGCAGAGTCAGTGTCAACCACAGTGTGTGGAACTGGACCCAGTCTGGGCAAGGGCAGCAGCTCTCCTTCCTGAAAGGTTCATCAGTCAACCAGTCAGGTTTTTACAACAATCCCGCCGCTTCACGATCACTTCTACTGACTCCAGCATTTTACTCTCTTTTAAAAAGTACATTCAAATTCTGAAAGGGCCATGGTGGGATTTGAACTTGCATTCTCTGGATTATTAATCTTGGGCTCTGGTCCATGGTAAAAGCAGCCATGGTTGAGACTCCTGCAGGTCTGCATGCAGATGTTGGATGAGCACAGGGGGAACTAGCCCACTGGCGCTTGTTGCCGAGGTCCCAGTGAGGCTGCAGCCACACTGGTGACCAGAGAACCAGGGGGCTGCCTTCACCCGGACTAGTGTCCATCAGCACCTTGCGCAGGGGAGGAGAGTTGAGCATTGGAACCAGCGATTGGCTGGTTCCCCCCGGGGTGGCGAGCTGGGGCGACTCCCGCTCGGCCCTTGTCCTGGCCGAGGGCCCCTGAGCAGGAGGAGTGTGGGCAGGCTCCCATCGGCACTGGCCGACAGTCACAGTGTATGTCCCAGCTACTGCGAGAATCTGGTGCTCAGCCCGTGATATCTCAACGCTGCCGTGCATTTGGATCACAATCACTGCACAATATCCCTTATCCTGTGTATATATCTTTATAATAAAAGTCCTTGCATCTCTTGTGTATTTTTAGTCTGATGACATTTGAATATGGGGGTGGAACCCCCTCCGATAATTCCCACCCTAAAACACTTCACACTACCCCCCCCCACATCGAGCTGACGGCCCACCTTTCTAGTCCAGATTCTAAGGAGTGAAATGTGGAAGAGTCAATCATTGCTGTGGAGAAAGACCACCCGAGCCCACTTCCCCAGCCTCAATGTGAGCACAGCTGGGCTCCCCGGTCCTGGGAGACAGGGTCAGTACCTCCTGCCTGGGACCACCGAGCTCTGCTGCACAGCAGGGAGAATGGTTGTGTTTCGAGAGACCCCCATCAGCGCCCCTCCGCTCTCACTCCATCAGCGCCCCTCCGCTCTCACTCCATCAGCGCCCCTCCGCTCTCACTCCATCAGCGCCCCCCCAGTTTGACAGAATCGGAAGGGCCAGGGGACACAAGTTTAAGAGGAGGAATAGAATCATAGAAATTAGGTGCAGGAGTAGGCCATTCGGCCCTTTGAGCCCGCACCACCATTCAATAAGATCATGGCTGATCATTTCCTCAGTACCCCTTTTCCTGCTTTCTCTCCATACCCCTTGATCCCTTTAGCCGTAAGGGCCATATCGAACTCCCTCTTGAATAGACCAGATACTGGGCAATTCCTGTCCCAGAGAGCATATAACGAGCATGGTGGATAGAGGTGTAGCGATGGATGTGGTGTATTTAGATTTCCAAAAGGCATTCGATAAGGTGCCACACAAAAGGTTACTGCAGAAGATAAAGGTACGCGGAGTCAGAGGAAATGTATTAGCATGGATAGAGAATTGGCTGGCTAACAGAAAGCAGAGAGTCGGGATAAATGGGTCCTTTTCGGGTTGGAAATCGGTGGTTAGTGGTGTGCCACAGGGATCGGTGCTGGGACCACAACTGTTTACAATATACATAGATGACCTGGAAGAGGGGACAGAGTGTAGTGTAACAAAATTTGCAGATGACACAAAGATTAGTGGGAAAACAGGTTGTGTAGAGGACACAGAGGCTGCAAAGAGATTTAGATAGGTTAAGCGAATGGGCTAAGGTTTGGCAGATGGAATACAATGTCGGAAAGTGTGAGGTCATCCACCTTGGAAAAAAACAGTAAAAGGGAATATTATTTGAATGGGGAGAAATTACAACATGCTGCGGTGCAGAGGGACCTGGGGGTCCTTGTGCATGAATCCCAAAAAGTTAGTTTGCAGGTGCAGCAGGTAATCAGGAAGGCGAATGGAATGTTGGCCTTCATTGCGAGAGGGATGGAGTACAAAAGCAGGGAGGTCCTGCTGCAACTGTACAGGGTATTAGTGAGGCCACACCTGGAGTACTGCATGCAGTTTTGGTCACCTTACTTAAGGAAGGATATACTAGCTTTGGAGGAGGTACAGAGACGATTCACTAGGCTGATTCCGGAGATGAGGGGGTTACCTTATGATGATAGATTGAGTAGACTGGGTCTTTACTCGTTGGAGTTCAGAAGGATGAGGGGTGATCTTATAGAAACATTTAAAATAATGAAAGGGATAGACAAGATAGAGGCAGAGAGGTTGTTTCCACTGGTCAGGGAGACTAGAACTAGGGGGCACAGCCTCAAAATACGGGGGAGCCAATTTAAAACCGATTTGAGAAGGAATTTCTTCTCCCAGAGGGTTATGAATCTGTGGAATTCTCTGCCCAAGGAAGCAGTTGAGGCTAGCTCATTGAATGTATTCAAATCACAGATGGATAGATTTTTAACCAATAAGGGAATTAAGGGTTATGGGGAGCGGGCGGGTAAGTGGAGCCGAGTCCATGGCCAGATCAGCCATGATCTTGTTGAATGGCGGAGCAGGCTCGAGGGGCTAGATGGCCTACTCCTGTTCCTAATTCTTATGTTCTTATGTTCTTATGAGCCTCAGGAATGCAGTGCCGCCTGGTGTGGCAGGTACCGACTCTCTGCCTGCAATAGAGAGCTGAACTGGTTCCCAACTGGGGCAGAATCACACCATATGGAAGGTAAGTGTCCTTAGAGACAACACTTAATCCAGGTGATCTCCCGGACAGGTAGCGTCACCCAGGTGGTTGCATGGGTGGGTGGGGTGCAGTCCTGATGCTCCAGCCATCATGAGTGTGGGGCAAGCATGATAGACCAGCTGTTTCTTTTCCTGCCCGTCAATTTTGGATGTCCATGCACAGATGGAATTTTTTTTAGCAGTAACTGAAAATTCCCAGCACCCGGGTTCTGGTGGAATGTCCACCCCTAGATAGGGGGTCAGGGCTGGCGGAGAAAACATCTTGCACATTTTTCGAAGATGAAATAACCGATTCACGGGTAAGTTTAGTGACCTTTTCTTGCAGATATGGTGGGGGCCCAGAACCAATGGGGGCTTGAAGTCGGTCCAGGGACTGCCCCCGCCCCCGCCCCCGGCTGCAAATAATCGGAGGGCGGGGAGCAATGCCCACCACAGGCTTGTCACCAACTCTCCACTTTCTCGCTCACCAGTGTGGCACAACGGTACACGAGAAGTTTGCCTGCGCCGCCTCTTCAAAAGCAGCTCTCCAATTAGTCCCACTCCCCCTGCTCTCTCCCCACAGCCCCGCAATGTCTTTCCCTTCCAAACGTCTCTGTTGACAGATCAAGATTGAGGCACATTCCCCAGTGCTACAGGTGCTCCTAAAGAAAGGATGTCCCACCAGCAATAAACAGCAGATCCCAAGATTAGAATTCCACGCGTATCATGTGCTGGATTCCCTTTGATGTGGAAACCAGATTTTGTTGAGGGTTTTCAAAAGCCGGGAGCCAGACTAAACAAGAGACATGAGCTGGCAGGCCAGGTTGGGAAAGGGGGCCTCGCGAATGCTTTCACCTTGTGCCTGCCTCCTTCTTCTCCAACACTTAGTCCCTCACATTGGTTCCACTGTCCTTGCCCCTTCCTACAACCCCGTTCTCCCCCCGGATCGCTCCTGCTCCAACTGCACTGCAGTAATTTGATTCCTTTACTGCCACAACCATTCGGTGATGTGCAGACTTGTTTTCTTTCACAAACACAGCTACAGTATACATCAACATTTAAATATAATCACCTGAAAAAGCTGTATCTACATAACATGAAATCCTAGCCAACCAGCCAAGTACAAATACATCCCGCATTACAATCTGGAGTCATAAGAACATAAGAAATAGGAGCAAGAGTAAGCCATATGGCCCCCTCGAGCCTGCTCCGCCATTTAATACGATCATGGCTGATCCGATCATGGACTCAGGTCCACTTCACTGCCCACTCCCCACAACCCCTTATCCCCTTATCAGTTAAGAAACTTTCTATCTCTGTCTTAAATACATTCACTGACCCAGCTTCCACAGCTCTCTGAGGCAGCGAATTCCACAGATTTACAACCCTCAGAGGAAACTCCTCATCTCAGTCCTTTGCAACATCCATTCCAAAGCTTGTGTACGATTTCACATGTTGGAGACTGTACAGCATATTTTAGAGGGTCTTCGAGGGGAGGGTGGGAGGGGAAGGATCAGCGAGAGAGGAAGGGTTCAGGAAGGTCATTCCAGAGGTAGGACGCAGCTGGCTGAAGTCATGGCTGCCAATGGTGTAGCAAAGGACGGAGGATACACAGGAGGCCAGAGTCCATGGAACCAAAAGGTTGGGGAGGGCTGCAGGGCTTGAAGAGGTTAGAGAGATAGGGAGGGGTGTAGGAGCTGCAGGAGATTAATGAGATAGGGAGCGATATAGGGCCGGAGGAGGTTACAGAGATAGGGAGGAATGTAGGGCTGGGGAAGGTTAGAGAGATAGGGAGGGGTTTAGGGCTGGAGGAGGTTACAGAGATAGGGAGGGTTGAGGGACTGGGTGAGGTTACAAAGATAAGGAGGGTTGTAGGGCTGGAGGAGGTTACAGAGAGAGGGGAGTTGTAGGGCTGGAGGAGATGACAGATATAGGGAGGGGTTAGAGATAGGGAGGGTTATAGAGCTAGGGGTGATTACAGAGATAGGGAGGGTTGAGGGACTGGGTGAGGTTACAAAGATAGGGAGGGTTGTATGGCTGGAGGAGGTTACAGAGAGAGGGGAGTTGTAGGGCTGGAGGAGATTACAGATATAGGGAGGGGTTAGAGATAGGGAGGGTTATAGAGCTAGGGGTGGTTACAGAGATAGGGAGAGGTGTAGGGCTGGAGGAGGTTACAGATATAGGGAGGGGTTTGGGGTGGAGCAGGTTACAGAGATATTGACGGTTGGGTCGGGCTGGGGAGGCTAATGAGATAGGGAGGGATGTAGGGCCGGAGGAGGTTACAGAGATAGCGAGGGTTGTTGGGATGGAGCTGATTACAAAGATAGGGAGGGATGGGGAGGTTACAGAGATAGGCAGGAGTGTAGATGCTGGAGGAGGTTACAGAGATAGCGAGTGTTGTAGGGGTGGGGGAGGTTACAGAGATAGGGAGGGTTGTAGGGCTGGGGAAGGTTACAGAGATGGGGAGGTTACAGAGATCGGCAGGAGTGCAGATGCTGGGGAGGTTACAGAGTTAGGGAGGGGTTTGGACTGGAGGAGGTTAGAGATAGGGAGGGGTGTAATGCTGGGGGAGGTTGCAAAGATAGGGAGGAATGTAGGGCTGGGGGAGGTTACAGAGATAGGGAAGGGTGGAGGACCTCATGAGGATACAGAGATCGGGAGGGGTGTAGGACTGGAGGAGGTTATAGAAATAGGGCGGGTGTTGGGCTGGGGGAGGTTACAGAGATAGGGAGGGGTGTAGGGCTGGAGCGGGTTACAGAAATAGGGAGGGTTGTCGGACTGGAGTTGGTGACTGAGATAGGGAGGGATGTAGGGCTGGAGGAGGTTACAGAAATAACGAGAGTTGTAGGGCGAGAGGAGTTTACAGAGATAGGGAGGGTTGTCGGACTGGAGGAGGTTACAGAGATAGGGAGGGTTGTAGTGCTGGGGGAGGTTACAGAGATAGGGAGGCATGTAGGGCTGTGGCAGATTACAGAGAGAGGGAAGGTTGTGGGGAAGGAGGAGGTTACAGAGATAGCGAGGGTTGTAGGCCTTCAGGAGGTTACAAAGACAGAGAGGGCTGCAGGCCTGAAGGAGGTTACAGAGATAGGGAGGGGTGTAAGGCTGGGAAGGTTAGAGATAGGGAGGGGTGTAGGGGCGAGAGGAGGTTACAGAGATAGGGAGGGTTGTAGGGTTGGAGCTAGTTACAAAGGCAGGGAGGGGTGCAGGGGATGTGGGAGGTTGCAGAGATAGGGCGTGTTGCAAGGATGGAGTTTATAGAGATAGGGAGGTTTGTAGGGCTGGGGGTGGTTACAGAGATAGGGAGGGGTGGAGGGCTGGCGGAGTTTACAAAAATAGGGAGGGGTGTAGTGCTGAGGGAGGTTACAGAGGTAGAGAGGGGTGTAGGGCCGGAGGAGGTGAGAGAGAGAGATTGGGTTATAGGGCTGCGGCAGGTTACAGAGAGAGGGAAGATTTTGGGGCTGGAGGAGGTACAGAGATAGGGAGGGTTGTGGGACTGGAGGTGTTTACAGAGATAGGGAGGGTTGTGGGACTGGAGGTGTTTACAGAGATAGGGAGGGTTGTAGGACTGGAGGAGTTTACAGAGATGGGGAGGATTGTTGAGCTGGAGGAGGTACAGAGATAGGGAGGGTTGTGGGACTGGAGGTGTTTATAGAGATGGGGAGGGGTGTAGGGATGGAGCTGGTTACAAAGATAGGGAGAGGTGTAGGGCTGTTGGAGGTTACAGAGATAGGGCGGGTGTAGGGCTGGAGGAGGTTACAGAAAGAGGGATGGTTGTCGGACTGGAGCAGGTTACAGAGATGGGGGGTTGGGTAGGGCTGGGGGAGGTTACAGATATAGGGAGGGTTCTGGGACTGGAGGAGGTTACAGAGATAGGGAGGGTTCTGGGACTGGAGGAGGTTACAGAGATGGAGAGGGGTGATGTGCTGGAGGAGGTTAAAGAGATAGGGAGGGGTGTAGGGGCGAGAGGACGTTGCAGAGATAGGGAGGAGTGTAGGAGCTGGAGGACGTTAGGGAGGATAGCGAGGGTTGTGCGGCTGGCGGAGGTTACAGAGACAGTGAGGGTTGTACGATGTTACAGAGATGGGGTCGGGTGTAAGGCGGGGGAAGGTTTACATAGCTAGGGAGAGGTGTTGGGCTGGAGGAGGTAACAGAGATAGCAAACGGTGTGGGGCTGGAGAAGGTTACAGAGATCGGGAGATTTGTGTGAGGTTAGAAATAGAGAGGGTTGTGCGGCTAGTTGAGGTGACAGAGATAGGGAGGGGTGTAGGGCTGGGGGAGGTTACGGAGATAGCGAGGGTTGGAGGGATGAAGCTGGTTACAAAGATAGGGAGGGCTTCAGGCCTGAAGGAGGTTACAGAGATAGGGAGATGTGTAGGGCTGGAGGAGCTTACAGAGATAGGGAGGGGTGTAGGGGCGAGAGGAGGTTACAGAGATAGGGAGTGGTGTAGGGCTAGAGGAGGTTACAGAGATAGGGAGTGGTGTAGGGCTAGAGGAGGTTACAGAGATAGCGAGGGTTGTAGGCCTTAAGGACGTTACAAAGACAGAGAGGGCTGCAGGCCTGAAGGAGGTTACTGAGATAGGGAGGGGTGTAAGGCTGGGAAGGTTAGAGTTAGGGAGGGTTGTAGGGCTGGAGTAGGTTACAGAGATAGGGAGGGGTGTAGGGGCGAGAGGAGGTTATAGAGAGATAGGGAGGGTTGTCGGGTTGGAGCTGGTTACAAAGACAGGGAGGGTTGCAGGGGATGGGGGAGGTTACAGAGAGAGGGCGGGTTGTAGGGATGGGGGAGTTCAGAGATAGGGAGGTTTGTAGGGCTGGGGGTGGAGGAGGTTACAAAGATAGGGAGGGGTGCAGTGCTGGGGGAGGTTACAGAGATAGGGAGGAGTGTAGGGCTGGAGGAGGTTACAGAGATGGGGAGGGGTGTAGGGCTGGAGGAGGTTACAGAAATAACGAGAGTTGTAGGGCGAGAGGAGTTTACAGCGATAGGGTGGGTTGTAGGACTAAGGCCACTTGCAGGACAATGTGAGTTTGATGGCTACCTGGAGCAAATGCTCAGAGACTTTTTTGTACTGGGCATTGGCCATGAGACCATCCTATGAAAACTTTTGACTGTAGAGACACTGAACCTCAGTAAGGCCATTGCGATAGCACAGGCGTTTATGTCCACCAGTGATAACACCAAACAAATCTCTCAGCACACAAGTGCTAGCAATGTTCATAAATTAACTGGAACTGCGTTTGCGAGCAGAAATGTACAGGGCAGAACCCACGAGTCTGCAACTGCCAACAGGCCTCAGGGGACCCAGATGACTCAGAGTCCCCATCAAAGGATGAATGCAAGGCAATTCACACCTTGTTGGCGTTGTGGAGGCTTCCATTCAGCCTATTCATGCTACTTCAAAGGGAATGTTTGCAAGAGCTGTGGTACAATAGGGCACCTCCAATGAGCTTGCAAACGAACTGCAAGCTCTGCAAAACCTGCGAACTATCACGTGGCAGAAAAAGATCGGTCCATGGTGGATCAAAGCAATTTCGAGCCTCAGAGAGAAGAGGTAGATGCTGAAGTACATGGGGTTCACACATTTTTGACAAAATGTCCACCTATAATGCTAAACGTCAAATTGAATGGCTTACCCGTAGCCATGGAACTGGACACTGGCGCTAGCCAATCCATCATGAGTAAAAAGGTGTTTGAGAGACTGTAGTGCAACAAGGCACTCAGACCAGCCCTGAGCCCCATCCACACGAAACTGAGAATGTACACCAAGAGCTTATCACTGTCCTGGGCAGCACCATGGTCAAGGTCACCCACGAGGGCACGGTGCACGAACTGCCACTCTGGATTGTCCCGGGCGATGGCCCCACACTGCTTGGAAGGAGCTAGCTGGGCAAAATCCGCTGGAACTGAGATGACATCCGAGCGCTATCACATGTCGATGAGGCCTCATGTACCCAGGTTCTTAACAAATTTCCTTCCCTTTTTGAGCCAGGTATTGGAAACTTTTCCGGGGCGAAGGTGCGGATCCACTTGGTCCCAGAGGCACGACCCATTCACCACAAGGCAGGAGCGGTACCTCACATGATGAGGGAGAGAGTGGAAATCGAGCTGGACAGGCTGCAACGCGAGGGCATCATCTCCCCAGTGGAATTCAGCGAGTGAGCCAGCCCGATTGTTCCAGTACTCAAAAGTGATGGCACGGTCAGGATTTGCGGTGATTATAAAGTAACTATTAATCGTTTCTCGCTACAGGACCAATACCCGCTACCAAAGACAGATGACCTATTTGCGACGCTGGCAGGAGGCAAGACGTTCACCAAGCTCGACCTGACTTCGGCCTACATGACGCAGGAGCTGGCGGAGTCTTCGAAGGGCCTCACCTGTATCAACATGCACAAGGGACTGTTCATCTATAACAGATGCCCGTTTGGAATTCGGTCGGCTGCAGTGATCTTCCAGAGAAACATGGAGAGCCTACTCAAGTCGGTATCACGCACAGTGGTTTTTCAGGATGACATATTGGTCACAGGTCGGGACACCGTCGAGCACCTATAAAACCTGGAGGAGGTCCTCCAGCGACTGGATCGCGTAGGGCTGCGGCTGAAGAGGTCGAAATGCGTCTTCATGGCAACAGAAGTGGAGTTTTTGGGGAGAAAGATCGCGGCGGACAGCATTCGGCCCACAGATGCCAAGACGCAGGCTATCTGGAACGCGCCCAGGCCGCAGAACTTCACGGAGCTGCGGTCGTTCCTGGGACTCCTCAACTACTTTGGTAACTTCCTACCGGGGCTAAGCACCCTTTTAGAGCCCCTACATGTGTTGTTGTGCAAAGGTGAGCACTGGGTATGGGGGAAAAAAATAAGTAATTGCTTTTGAGAAAGCCAGTAACATTTTATGCTCCAACAAACTGCTTGTATTGTATAACCCGTGTAAAAGACTTGTGCTAGCATGTGACACATCGTCTACGGAGTCGGGTGTGTATTACAGCAAGCTAACGTTGCGGGGAAGTTGCAATCTGTCGCCTATGCCTCCAGGAGCTTGTCTAAGGCGAGAGGGCCTACAACATGATTGAGAAAGAGGCATTAGCGTGTGTGTTCTGGGACTTTCAGAAGGCGTTCGACAAGGTCCCACACAAGAGATTGATGTGCAAAGTTAGAGCACATGGGATTGGGGGTAGTGTGCTGACATGGATTGAGAACTGGTTGTCAGACAGGAAGCAAAGAGTAGGAGTAAATGGGTACTTTTCAGAATGGCAGGCAGTGACTAGTGGGGTACCGCAAGGTTCTGTGCTGGGGCCCCAGCTGTTTACATTGTACATTAATGATTTAGATGAGGGGATTAAATGTAGTATCTCCAAATTTGCGGATGACACTAAGTTGGGTGGCAGTGTGAGCTGCGAGGAGGATGCTGTGAGGCTGCAGAGCGACTTGGATAGGTTAGGTGAGTGGGCAAATGCATGGCAGATGAAGTATAATGTGGATAAATGTGAGGTTATCCACTTTGGTGGTAAAAACAGAGAGACAGACTATTATCTGAATGGTGACAGATTAGGAAAAGGGGAGGTGCAAAGAGACCTGGGTGTCATGGTACATCAGTCATTGAAGGTTGGCATGCAGGTACAGCAGGCGGTTAAGAAAGCAAATGGCATGTTGGCCTTCATAGCGAGGGGATTTGAGTACAAGGGCAGGGAGGTGTTGCTACAGTTGTACAGGGCATTGGTGAGGCCACACCTGGAGTATTGTGTACAGTTTTGGCCTCCTAACCTGAGGAAGGACATTCTTGCTATTGAGGGAGTGCAGCGAAGGTTCACCAGACTGATTCCCGGGATGGCGGGACTGACCTATCAAGAAAGACTGGATCAACTGGGCTTGTATTCACTGGAGTTCAGAAGAATGAGAGGGGATCTCATAGAAACATTTAAAATTCTGACGGGGTTAGACAGGTTAGATGCAGGAAGAATGTTCCCAATGTTGGGGAAGTCCAGAACCATAGGTCACAGTCTAAGGATAAGCCATTTAGGACCGAGATGAGGAGGAACTTCTTCACCCAGAGATTGGTGAACCTGTGGAATTCTCTACCACAGAAAGTTGTTGAGGCCAATTCACTAAATATATTCAAAAAGGAGTTAGATGAGGTCCTTACTACTAGGGGGATCAAGGGGTATGGCGAGAAAGCAGGAATGGGGTACTGAAGTTGAATGTTCAGCCATTAACTCATTGAATGGCGGTGCAGGCTAGAAGGGCCGAATGGCCTACTCCTGCACCTATTTTCTATGTTTCTAAAGAAAATGCATCAGTACCTGTTTGGCCTCAAATTTGAGCTGGAAACCGATCACAAGCCCCTCATATCCCTGTTCGCTGAAAACAAGGGGATAAATACTAATGCCTCAGCCCACATACAAAGGTGGGAACTCGCGCTATCAGCGTATAACTATACCAGCCGCCACAGGCCAGGCACCGAGAACTGTGCAGATGCTCTCAGTCGGCGACCATTGCCCACCACGGGGGTGGAAATGGCGCAGCCTGCAAACTTATTGATGGTGGCGCAGCCCACAGACTTGTTGATGGTCATGGAAGCGTTTGAAAATGATAAATCACCTGTCACGGCCCGCCAGATTAGGACTTGGACCAGCCAAGATCCTCTGCTGTCCGTAGTAAAAAAACTGTGTACTGCATGGGAGCTGGGCCAGCATCCCCGTTGAAATGCAAGAGCCAATCAAGCCGTTCCAGTGGCGAAAGGATGAGCTGTCCATTCAGGCAGACTGCCTGTTGTGGGGTAACCGCGTAGTGCTACCCAAAAAGGGCAGGGAGACGTTCATCTCGGATCTCCACAGCACACACTCGGGTATAGTAATGATGAAAGCGATAGTCAGATCCCACGTGCGGTGGCCCGGTATCTACTCTGACTTAGAGTCCTGTGTACGGCAATGCAGCGTGTGTGCTCAGTTGAGCAACGCGCCCAGAGAGCACCACTAAGTTGTGGTCCTGGCCCCCCAAACCATGGTCGAGGATCCATGTCGACTATGTGGGCCCGTTTCTTGGTAAAATGTTCCTGGTGGTGGTGGATGCTTTTCCAAAATGGATTGAATGTGAAATAATGTCGGGAAGCACCGCCACCGCCACCATTGAAAGCCTGAGCGCCATGTTTGCCACCCACGGCCTTCCTGACATACTGGTCAGTGACAACGGGCCATGTTTCACCAGTGCCGAATTTAAAGAATTCATGACCCGCAATGGGATCAAACATGTCACCTCGGCCCCGTTTAAACCAGCCTCCAATGGACAGGCAGAGCGGGCAGTACAAACAATCAAACAGATCCTTAAACGAGTCACAGAAGGCTCACTCCAAACCCGCCTGACCCGAGTACTGCTCAGCTACCGCACGAGACCCCACTCACTCACAGGGGTGCCCCCGGCTGAGCTACTCATGAAAAGGACACTTAAAACCATACCCTCACTGGTTCACCCCAACCTGCATGATCAGGTAGAGAGCAGGTGGCAGCAACAAAATGTAAACGATAGTCGCGTCACTGTGTCACCTGAATGACCCTGTGTATGTGCTAAACTATGGACATGGTCCCAAGTGGATCGCGGGCACAGTGATAGCTACAGAAGGGAGTAGGGTGTTTGTAGTCAAACTAGACAATGGACAAATTTGCAGAAAGCACCTGGACCAAACGAGGCTGCGGTTCACAGACTGCCCTGAACAACCCACAGCAGACACCACCTTTTTCGAGCCCACAACACACACCCAAAGGATCAACGACACCACGCCGGACCAGGAAATCGAACCCATCACGCCCAACAGCCCAGCAAGGCCAGGCTCACCCAGCAGCCCTGCAGGGCCAACAACACGCCAGCCCAACGAGGGCACAGCCAACACACCAGACCAGACATTTGTACCGAGGTGATCCACCAGGGAAAGAAAGGCTCCCGACCGCCTCACCTTGTAAATAGTTTTCACTTTGACTTTGGGGGGAGTGATGCTGTGTATCTGTAAAGCATGCACTCCCATGTTCCGCCACCAGGGAGCGCATCCCCTGAAGTCCCAAGGGATCCCAGCATCCCTTGGGAGCATTGTACATAAGCCGGCCCCTAAGGCCTGTTCCTCACTCTGAAGTGTCTTAATAAAGACTGAGGTCACTGTTACTTTAACCTCCCTGTGTGAGGCCTCATCTGTGTTTGGAACACGATAGGGGAGGTTAGAGAGATAAGGAGGGGTGTTGGGCTGGAGGTGGTTACTGAGAAAAGGGAGGGATGTAGGGCTGGAGGAGGTTACAGATATAGGTAGGAGTGTAGGGCTGGAGGAGGTTACAGAGAAAGGGAGGGGTGTAGGGCTGGGGGAGGTTGCAGAGATAGGGAGGGGTACAGGTCTGGAGGAGGTTACAGAGATAGGGAGGGTTGAAGAGCTGGAGGTGGTTAAAGAGATAGGGATGGGGTGTAGGGATGAAGCTGGTTACAAAGATGGGGAGGGTTGTAGGGATAGGGGAGGTTACAGAGATAGGAAGCAATGTTGGGCTGGAGGAGATAGCGAGGGTTGTAGGGTTGGGGGAGGTTACAGAGATAGGGAGGTTTGTTAGGCTGGAGGTGGTTACTGAGATAGGGAGGGATGTAGGACTGGAGGAGGTTACAGAGGTAGGCAGGGGTATAGGGCTGGAGGAGGTTACAGAGAAAGGGAGGGATGTCGGGCTGGGGGAGGTTACAGAGATAGGGAGGGGTGAAGAGTTGGAGGTGGTTACAGAGATGGGGAGGGGTGTAGGGCTGGAGGAGGTTGAAGAGATAGGGAGAAGTGTAGGGCTGGGGAGGTCAGAGAAAGGGAGGGTTGTAGGGCTCGAGGAGATTACCGAGATAGGGAGGGCTGTGGGGCTGGAGCTGTTTACAAAGATAGGGAGGGTTGTAGCGATGGGGAGGTTTTAGAGATAGGGAAGAGTGTAGGGGTGAGAGGAGGTTACAGAGATAGCGAGGGTTGTAGGGCTGGGGCCGATTACAGAGATAGGAAGGGTTTCAGGGTCGGAGCTGGTTACAAAGATAGGGAGGGGTGTAGGGCTGGAGGAGGTTACAGAGATAGGGAGGGGTGTAGGGCTGGAGGAGGTTACAGAGATAGGGAGTGGTGTAGGGCTGGAGGAGGTTACAGAGATAGCGAGTGTCGTAGGGCTGGAGGAGGTTACAGAGATAGAGAGGAGTGTTGGGGCTGGAGGAGGGTACAGAGATGGGGAGGGGTGAAGGGTTGGAGGAGGTTGCAGAGATAGGGAGGAGTGTAGGGCTGGGGAGATTAGAGAAAGGGAGGGTTGTAGGGCCGGAGGAGGTTACCGAGATCGGAAAGATTGTACGAGGGTACAGAGATAGGGAGGGGTGTAGTGTTGGAGGAGGTTACAGAGATCGGGAGGGTTGTAGGGGATGGGGGATGTTACAGAGATGGGGTGGGGTGTAGGGTTGGGGTAGGTTACAGAGATAGGGAGAGGTTGCGTTGGAGGTGGTTACAGAGGTAGGGAGGGATGTAGGACTGGAGGAGGTTACAGAGAAAGGGAGGAGTGTAGGGGCAGGAGGAGGTTACAGAGATCGGGAGCGGTCTAGGGCTGGGGGATGTTACACAGACAGGGAGGGTTGTGGGAGGTTAGAGATAGGGAGAAATGTAGGGGCTGGGGGAGGTTACGGAGATAGCGAGGGTTGTAGGGCTGGAGGAGATTACAGAGATAGGGAGATTTGTAGAGGATGGGGGAGGTTTCAGAGATAGGGAGGGTTGTAGGGCAAAGGAAGGTTAGAGATAAGGAGGGGTGTAGGCCTGAAGGAGGTTACAGAGATAGGGAGGGTTGTGGGACTGGAGGAGGTTACAGAGATGGGGAGGGATGTAGGGCTGGGGGATATTACAGAGATAGGAAGGGTTGTTAGGCTGGGGGAGGTTACTGAGATAGGGAGGGGTGTAAGGTTGGAGGGCGTTACAGAGATAGGGAGAGGTGTAGGGGCAGGAGGAGGTTACAGAGATGGGGAGGGATGTAGGAGGTTACAGAGACAGGGAGTGTTGTAGGGCTGGGGGAGGTTACAGATATTTGGGAGGGTTGTAGGGCTGGAGGAGGTTACAGAGATAGGGAGGAATGTAGAGCTGGAGCAGGTTACAGAGATAGGGAGGGTTGTGGGGCTGCAAGAGGTTACAGAAATAGGGAGGGGTGTGGGGCTGGAGCAGGTTACAAAGATCGGGAGGGTTGTACGAGGGTACAGATATAGGGAGGGGTGTAGTGTTGGAGGAGGTTACAGAGATAGGGATGGGTGTAGGGCTGGTGGAGGTTACAGAGATAGGGAGCGGTGTTGGGTTGGAGGTGGTTACAGAGGTCGGGAGGGATGTCGGGCTAAAGGAGGTTACAGAGATAGGCAGGGGTGTAGGACTGGAGGATGTTACACAGAAAGGGAGGGGTGTAGGGCTGGAGGAGGTTACAGAGATAGCGAGGGGTGTAGGGGCAGGAGGAGGTTACAGAGATCGGGAGCGGTCCAGGGCTGGGGGATGTTACACAGATAGGGAGTGCTGTGGGAGGTTTGAGATAGGGAGGGTTGTGTGGCTGGTGGAGGTGACAGAGATAGGGAGGGGTGTAGGGCTGGAGGAGGTTACTGAGATAGGGAGAAGTGCAGGGGATGGGGGAGGTTATGGAGATAGCGAGGGTTGTAGGAGATTACAGAGATCGGGAGGGTTGTATGGGATGGGGGAGGTTACAGAGATAGGGAGTGTTGTCGGATTGGAGGAGGTTACAGAGATCGGGAGGGTTGTGGGACTGGAGGAGGTTACAGAGATAGGGAGTGTTGTCGGATTGGAGGAGGTTACAGAGATCGGGAGGGTTGTGGGACTGGTGGAGGTTACAGAGATCGGGAGGGTTGTGGGACTGGAGGAGGTTACAGAGATAGGGAGGGTTGTCAGGCTGGGGCAGGTTACTGAGATAGGGTGGGGTGTAGGGTTGGAGGGCGTTACAGAGATAGGGAGGGGTGTAGGGGCAGGAGGAGGTTACAGAGAAAGGGAGGGATGTAGGAGGTTACAGAGACGGGGAGCATTGTAGGGCTGGGGGAGGTTACAGAGATAGGGAGGTTTGTGGGGCTGGAGGAGGTTACTGATGCGTTCACAATAAGGGATGAAACTGAATACTGTGCACAATGAGCAAGTGTGACCTTAGCTCCTTTAATTAGACTCTAGAGAGCAGGTACCTCGTGGGTTGCCTGCTTATATACCATGCTCTCAAGGAATGCTGGGATCCCTTGGGACTCCAACAGATAGGCCCCCTGGTGGTACTGTCATACAGGTTGCAAGGGGTTAAATACATAACATCCTCTGTAAAGTCAATAGTACACTTATTTACAGGGTGAGACGATCTGGGGCTTTCCGCTCTCTTGTCGATCGTCTCGGTACAAATGCCGGTGTGGGTGAGTTGGTTAGTTCTTCACTGGGCTGCTGGGCAGCCGGCCTTGCCAGGCTGCTGGTGATGGTGAGTTCGGCTTCTCGGTCAACCATGATGTCGGTTGCCACTTGTGTGTGTGTTGGAGGGTCGAAGTTGGTAGTGTCTTCTTCGGGTTGCTCGTGGCTATTTGTGAATCGCAATTTGGTTTGGTCCAAATGTTTTCTGCACGTTTGTCCATTGGCCAGGTTGACCTGAAACACCCTACCGTGTCAGCGAGCCATTTGGGACCATGTCCATAATTGAGTACAAACACAGGGTCCATGACCTCAATATCACATGACAAATTTGTGCGATCATGATGCACACTTTGTTGATGCCGCCTGCCTTCCACGTGATCATGGAGATCAGGGTGGACAAGAGAGAGCCTTGTTTTGAGTGCTCTTTTCATGAGCACTTTGGCTCGGGAAACCCCGGTGAGTGAGTGAGGTCTGGCGCAGTAGCTGAGCAGCACTCGGGATAGTCGGGTCTGCAGGGAGCCTTCCGACATATAGAAACATCAAAATTAGGTGCAGGAGCAGGCCATTCTGCCCTTCGAGCCTACACCGCCATTCAAGAAAATCATGGCTGATCATTCAACCTCAGTACCCCTTTCCTGCTTTCTCTCCATACCCCTTGATTCCTTTGGCCGTAAGGGCCATATCTAACTCCCTTTTGAATACATCTAACGAACTGGCCTCAACAACTTACTGCGGTAGAGAATTCCACAGGTTCACCACTCTCTGAGTGAAGAAGTTTCTCCTCATCTCGGTCCTAAATGGCTTACCCCTTATCCTTAGATTGTGACCCCTGTTTCTGGAGCTCCCCAGCAACGGGAACATTCTTCCTGCATCTAACCTGTCCAATCCCATCAGAATTTTATATGTTTCTATGAGATCCCCCCTCATCCTTGTAAACTCCAGTGGATACAAGCCCAGTTGATCCAGTCTCTCCTCATATGTCAGTCCTGCCATCCCAGGAATCAATCTGGTGAACCTTCGCTGTACTCCCTCAATAGCAAGAACATCCTTCCTCAGATTAGGAGACCAAAACTAAACACAATATTCCAGGTGTGGCCTCACCAAGGCCCTGTACAACTGCAGTAAGACCTCCCCGCTCCTCTACTCAAATCCTCTAGCTATGAAGGCCGACATGCCATTTGCCTTCTTCACCGCCTGCTGTACCTGCATGCCAAACTTCAATGACTGATTTACCATGACACCCAGGTCTCGTTGCACCTCCCGTTTTCCTAATCTGTCACCATTCAGATAATATTCTGCCTTTGTGTTTTTACCACCAAAGTGGCTAACCTGACATTTATCCACATTATACTGCATCTGCCATGCATTTGCCCACTCACCTAACCTGTCCAAATCACCCTGCAGTCTCTTAGCATCCTCCTCACAGCTCACACCGCCACCCAGCTTAGTGTCATCTGCAAACTTGGAGATATTACATTCAATTCCTTCATCTAAATCATTGATGTATATTGTAAATAGCTGGGATTCCAGCACTGAACCCTGCGGCACCCCACTGGTCACTGCCTGCCATTCTGAAAAGGACTCGTTTATTCCGACTTTCTGCTTCCTGTCTGCCGACCAGTTCTCTATCCACATCAATACATTAACTCCAATATCATGTGCTTTAATTTTGCATACCGATCTCTTGTGTGAGACCTTGTCAAAAGCCTTTTGAAAGTCCAAATACATCTCATCCACTGGTTCTCCCTTGTCCACTCTACTAGTTACATCCTCAAAAATCTCCAGAAGATTTGTCAAGCATGATTTCCCTTTCATAAATCCATGCTGACTTGAACTGATCCTGTCACCGTTTTCCAAATGCGCTGCTATTTCATCCTTAATAATAGATTCCAACATTTTCCCCATCACCGATGTCAGGCTAACCGGTCTATAATTCCCCGTTTTCTCTCTTCCCTCCTTTTTTAAAAAATGGTGTTACATTAGCTACCCTCCAGTTCACAGGAACTGATCCAGAGTCAATAGAATGTCGGAACATGATCACCAATGCATCCACTATTTCTAGGGCCACTTCTTTCAGTACTCTGGGATGCAGCCCATCAGGCCCCGGGGATTTATCGGCTTTCAATCCCATCAATTTCCCTAACACAATTTCCTGACTAATAAGAATTTCCTTCAGTTCCTTCTTTTCACTAAACCCTCGAACCCCTAGTATTTCTGGAAGGTTATTTGTGTCTTCCTTCGTGAAGACAGAACCAAAGTATTTGTTCAATTGGTCTGCCAGTTCTTTGTTCCCCATTATAGATCACCTGATTCTGTCTGCAAGGGACCTACTTCTGCAAAGGGTCTTCACTAATCTTTTTCTCTTCACATATCTATAGAAGCTTTTGCAGTCAGTTTTTATGTTCCCTGCAAGCTTCCTCTCATACTTCATTTTCCCCCTCCTAATTAAACCCTTTGTCCTCCTCTGCTGAATTATAAATTTCTCTGTGTCCTCAGGTTTGCTGCTTTTTCTGGCCAATTTATATGACTCTTCCTTGGATTTAACACTATCCCTAATTTCCCTTGTTAGCCATGATTGAGCCACCTTTCCCGTTTTATTTTTACTCCAGACAGGAATTTACAATTGTTGAAGTTCATCCATGTAATCTATAAATGTCTGCCATTGTCTATCGACTGTCAACCCTTTAAGTATCATTTGCCAGTCTATCCTAGCCAATTCATATCTCATACCATCGAAGTTACCTTTCCTCAAGTTCAGGACTTTAGTCTCTGAATTAACACTGTCACTCTTCATCTTAATAAAGAATTCTACCATATTATGGTCACTCTTCCCCAGGAGGCCTCGCACAACAAGATTGCTAATTAGTCCTCTCTCAACACCCAGTCGAGGATGGCCAGCTCTCTAGTTAGTTCATCGACATATTGGTCTAGAAAGCCGCCCCTAATATACTCCAGGAAATCCTCCTCCACCACATTGCTACCAACTTGGTTAATGTCATGTATGTAACCACAATGTAACACCACTGTATTACTGTATACACTCAACCTAGATGCACACTTTGACCACAAGGGGTGAACTTGTGGGAGACACTCCTTACCTGATCACACAGGTATAAAAAGGGAGGTCCCACACAGGGTCATCGTCTTTGGAGTCTGGTGAATAATGAGTTAAGGTCACAGAGTGACCTTGTCCCCAGAATGTGCCTCGTGTGGTTTCATACTGTTGAGTAAGGACTTTACATTGGCGACGAGAAACGGGAATTCACAACCCAAGAGAATGGCCACCGGTAGCACAGAGGAACGGTACTGTGTTGGGGAAGACTGGGACGATTTTGTCGAGAGGCTTCAGCAAGGCTGAGTTATGAAAGACTGGCTGTGGGATGCAGCGGCCGACAAGGGAAGGGCTCATCTTTTGACCAGCTGCGGACCAAAGACTTACGCGCTCATGAAGGACTTACTAACACCCGAAAAGCCGGCGGACAAAACCCTTGAAGAACTTAGCAAATTGATCGGGGAGCACCTCAAACCGGCAAGTAGCATACACATGGCCCGACACAGATTCTACACCCACCAACGTCGTGAAGGACAGAGCATACCGGACTTCGTAGCGGACCTCCAGCGTTTGGCCAGCCTCTGTAAGTTCACAGACGCCTGCAGGGGGAGATGCTAAGGGACTTCTTTATCGAGGGCATCGGTCATGCAGGGATTTTCCGCAAATTAATTGAGACCAAGGATTTGACCTTGGAAGCGGCAGTGTTGATAGCTCAAACTTTCATGGCGGGGGAGGAAGAGACGAAAATAATATACGCGCGCAATTCTGCCTTTATTAGGGAGTCAACATCATCAATGCGACTCAGCGCCCCGCAGGCAGGCAGGGGCAGTCCGACACTCCCCAGGCAGCAATAGACCCCAGAGTAGGACTTCAACAGAGACAATAGCAGGCTGAACGGACATTTACACCATCACAGTGGACAATGCGGCCTGGGTACTTAAGAGCAGTCAAAGGGACAGTCAGCGCGGAATGCCTGGCCATAGTCCCTTTGTTCCCAACAATGGAAACTTTAACTCATGCTGGAGGTGTGGGGGAAAACACTCAGCGAGATCTTGCAGATTCAACAGTTTGTCTGCAGGAACTGCAATCTCAGTGGCCACTTAGCTCGAATGTGCAGGAAGCCTGCAACCAGACTAATATATGAGGCGGATGGACCAGAAGAGGGTTCTTTGAGGCAGGATGACTTTTGGGGCAAATCGATGGACGCCGAGGTTCAGTGGGTCCATGTGGCAAAAATTCACAGTTCATACACCAGAACGCCATCAATGATGAGGGTTTTATTAAACGGTATCCCAGCACGCGTTCAGCAATTTGAGAAGCTATGGCCACTTAAAGCCAGTAGACTCAAATTAGCACGTATTGAGACACAATTACGGACTTACACTAAAGAAATCATTCCGGTGCTAGGCAGTGCAATGTTGGCTGTCACACACAATGGGTTAGTGAATCGGCTGCCGCTCTGGATTGTCCCGGGCAATGGTCCCACACTGTTGGGGAGGAACTGGTTAGCCGAGTTGAACTGGAAATGGGGGGGGGATGTTCAAACAATGTCATCTGTGAAACGAAATTCGTGCTCACAAGTCCTACAACAATTCGATTCATTATTCCAACCTGGCGTCGGGACTTTCAAAGGCACTAAAGTAGTGATACATCACCCCGGACGCCAGGCCAGTGCACCACAAAGCCAGAGCGGTGCCGTATGTGATGCGCGAAAAGATCGAGAGCAAATTGGACCGGCTGTTGAGAGAGGGCATCATCTCATCTGTTGAATTCAGCGACTGGGCGAGCCCCATCGTTCTAAAAGCGGATGGCTCAGTCAGGATCTGTGGCGACTACAAGGCCACCATCAATCGGGTGTCCCTAAAAGATCAATACCCGCTCCCGAGAGCGGAGGACCTCTTCTCCACGCTGGCAGGCGACAAGCTGTTCACCAAGTTGGACCTCACTTCAGCCTATATGACCCAGGAACTGGCCGACGAATCTAACCTACTGACCACCATCATCACGCACAAGGGACTGTTTGCGTATAACAGGCGCTCGTTTGGCATTCGATCAGCGGCCGCGATTTTTCAAAGAAACATGGAAAGCCTGCTTAAATCCATTCCTGGAGCGATCGTATTCCAGGACGACATCCTCATCACGGGTCGAGACACCGAGGAACACCTCCACAACCTGGAGGAGGTGCTACGCCGACTGGACCGGGTAGGCCTGCGACTCAAGAAGTCTAAATGTGTGTTCTTAGCTCCTGAGGTTGAGTTTCTGGGCAGGAGGGTTGCTGCAGATGGGATTCAGCCTACTGAATCCAAAACAGAGGCGACTCGCCGAACACCCAGGTCCTGCGACACATCGGAGCAGCGTTCATTCCTGGGACTGTTGAACTATTTCGGGAACTTTCTGCCGAACTTGAGCACGTTGTTGGAGCCGCTACACGTGCTCCTGCGTAAGGGTTGTGATTGGTTTTGGGGGGACTGTCAGGAACGGGCTTTTGATCAGGCGCAAAACCTACTTTGTTCAAACAAGTTGTTGACCCTGTACGACCCCTGTAAACGTTTAGTTCTGACATGTGATGCATCGTCCTATGGGATTGGGTGCGTGTTGCAGCAGGGCAATGCTGAGGGTCAACTACAACCTGTGGCTTATGCCTCCAGGTCACTCTCGGGCAGAACGGGGATATGGGATGGTCGAGAAGGAAGCGCTTGCATGTGTCTATGGTGTAAAAATAATGCATCAGTACCTCTTTGGTAGGAAGTTTGAATTAGAGATGGACCACAAGCCATTAACATCCCTGTTGTCAGACAGCAAGGCTATCAATGCCAACGCATCAGCTCACATACAGCGATGGGCTCTCACGCTGGCTGCTTATGACTACTCCATCCGGCACCGGCCTGGCACTGAAAATTGCGCTGACGTGCTCAGCAGGCTCCCACTGGCCACCACTGAGGGGGCAGCGGAGCAAAGCGCCGAGATGGTCATGGCTGTCGATGCCTTTGACAGCACAGGTTCCTGCATCACAGCCCGCCAGATCAAAATCTGGACAAACAGAGATCCCCTCCTATCCCTGATTAAGAAATGTGTCCTGACTGAGGATTGGGCGCCCGCACACGGAGCATGCCCTGAGGAGGTCAGACTGTTCCACAGTCAGATGGATGAGCTCTCCATCCAAGCCGACTGCCTACTAAGACGCAGGCGGGTAGTCATGCCCCAGAAGGGCAGAGAGGCATTCATCAGGGAACTCCACAGAGAGCACCCAGGCATTGTGCTGATGAAGACCATTACCCGGTCACACGTTTGGTGGCCTGGAATTGATTCAGACCTGGAACACTGTGTTCGCAGGTGCACGACGTGTGTCCAGCTGGGTAATGGCCCTGCTCAGCCCATGGCCCTGGCCCACCAGGCCATGGTCACGCATTCATGTTGACTACGTGGGCCCGTTCATGGGAAAGATGTTCCTCAATGTGGTAAATGGATCGAGTGCGTCATTCTGAATTCATGCATGTCATCCATCACCGTGGAAAGCCTACGTGCAAACTTTGCAACCCATGGCTTGCCGGACATCCTGGTTAGTGATAATGGCCCATGTTTCACAAGCTACGAGTTCCGAGAGTTTATGTCGGGCAATGGCATCAATCATGTCAGGACTGCGCCGTTCAAGCCGGCCTCCAATGGCCAGGCGGAATGTGCGGTCCAAATCATTAAACAAGGTATGCTCAGGATTCAAGGACTATCCCGCCTGTCGCGTCTCCTGCTGGCCTATAGATCCCGACCGCACTCGCAGAGCTACTAATGAAACGGACACTCAAAACTCGGTGGTCCCTCATTCACCCAGTCCTGACCGACATAGTTGAGGGCAAGCGCAAGTCACAAAACGAGTACCATGACCATAATTCGATGTATAGAAATAAATTATCCTGTATTCATCCTCAATCACGCCATGGGGCCCAAATGACTTGAGGGCATTGTAATTGACAAAGAGGGGAATAGAGTCATCGTGGTAAAACTCAACAATGGTCAGATATGCCATAAGCATCTGGACCAAGTAAAAAGGTTCAGCATTGACACGGAGGAACCTGAAGAAGACCATGAGATGGAGCTCACAACCCCACCAGTGAACGAGCAACAAGAGCAATCAGAAGAATGCACAGTCCCTGCGGTCAGCCCGGACAGGCCGGAATCACCACAGGTGACAGACATTCACATCAGTGTCCAACAACCAGAGCCCCAACTGCTGTGCTCCACGAGGGAGTGTAGACCACCTGAAAGACTAAACCTATGATCCCAATAAGACTTTGGGGGGGGGGGGGGAGGTGATGTCATGTATGTAACCACAATGTAACACCACTGTATTACTGTATACACTCACCCTAGATGTACACCTTGACCACAAGGGGTGAACTTGTGGGAGACACTCCTTACCTGATCACACAGGTATAAAAATGGAGGTCCCACACAGGGTCATCGTCTTTGGAGTCTGCTGAATAAAGAGTTAAGGTCACGGAGTGACCTTGTCCCCAGAATGTTCCTCGTCTGGTTTCATACTGTAGAGTAAGGACTTTACAGTTAACCCAATCTATATGTAGATTAAAGTCGCCCATGATAACTGCTGTACCTTTATTGCATGCATCCCTAATTTCTTGTTTGATGCCATCCCCAACTTCACTACTAATGTTTGGTGGTCTGTACACAACTCCCACCAGCGTTTTCTGCCCTTTGGAATTCCGCAGCTCCACCCATACCGATTCCACATCATCCAAGCTAATTGCGTTAATTTCCTCTTTAACCAGCAGCGCTGCCCCACCTCCTTTTCCTTTCTGTCTATCCTTCCTGAATGTTGAATACCCCTGGATGTAGAGTTCCCAGCCTTGGTCATCCTGGAGCCATGTCTCCGTAATCACAATTATATCATAATCGTTAATAGCTGCCTGCGCAGTTAATTCATCCACCTTATTCCGAATATTCCTCGCATTGAGGCACAGAGCCTTCAGGCTTGTCTTTTTAACACTCTTTGTCCCTTTAGAATTTTGTTGTATGTGGCCCTTTTTGATTTTTGACTTGGGTTTCTCTGCCCTCCACTTTTACTATTCTCCTTTCTAGCTTTTGCTTCTGCCCCCATTTTATTACCCTCTGTCTCCCAGCATAGGTTCCCATCCCCCTGCCATATTAGTTTAACCCCTCCCCAACAGCACTAGCAAACACTCCCCCTAGGACATTGGTTCCGGTCCTGCCTAGGTGCAGACCGTCCGGTTTGTACTGGTCCCACCTCCCCCAGAACTAGTTCCAATGTCCCAGGAATTTGAATCCCTCCCTCGTGCACCACTCCTCAAGCCAAGTATTCATCTGAGCTATCCTGCTATTTCTACTCTGACTAGCACGTGGCACTGGTAGCAATCCTGAGATTACTACTTTTGAGGTCCTACTTTTTAATTTAATTCCTAGCTCCCTAAATTCAGCTTGTGGGACCTCATCCCGCTTTTTATCTATATTGTCGGTACCTATATGCACCACGACAACTGACTGTTCACCCTCCCTCTCCAGAATGCCCTGCAGCTGCTCCGAGACATCCTTGACCCTTGCACCAGGGAGGCAACATACCATCCTGGAGTCTTGGTTGTGACCGCAGCCACGTCTACCTATTCCCCTTACCATTGAATCCCCTACCACTATTGCTCTCCCACTCTTTTTCCTGCCCTCCTGTGCAGCAGAGCCAGCCACGGTGCCATGAACTTGGCTGCTGCTGCTTTCCCCTGATGAGTCATTTCTCCCAACAATATCCAAAGCGGTGTATCTGTTTTGGAGGGAGATGACCGCAGGGGACTCCTGCACTACCTTCCTAATTCTGCTCTGCCTGATGGTCACCCGTTCCCTATCTACCTTTGTAACTTTACCTGCGGTGTGAACAACTCACTGAACGTGCTATCCACGACATCCTCAGCATCACGCATGCTCCAGAGTGAATCCATCCGCAGCTCCAGTGCCGTCATGCGGTCTAACAGGAGCTGCAGCTGGACACACTTCCTGCACACATAGTCATCAGGGACACTGGGAGCGTCCCTGATTTCCCACATGGCACAGGAGGAGCATGACACGGGTCTGGGCTCTCCTGCCATGACTTAACCCTTAAAGTTACCTAATTTGGCAACAATGCCAAAGGGCTCTTACTGACAAGATAAGGAAGAAAGAAAAACTACTCACCAATCACTTACCCTCTTGGCTGTGACGTCACAGTTCGTTTTCTTTTCCTCCCAGGTCGGGGAGTCAGCACCAGTGGGGAAAACAAGACAAAGCAACACCTCCCACTCCCACTTGCCCGAACTCTCCCACTTACCAAATTCTGACCTGCTGCTGCACTCTGAGCAAGACTGCACCAAGTCCCCCCTTTTTATGCTGTTCCTGGCTGATTCACCACTGGCCTGTTTAGGGAACCAGTTTTTACTAGCTGTCCAATTAACTAAGCTAACTTGCTTATTTGTCTCTGCTTAAACCTACAAGAATCCTATCTGTTTCATATTGCAGTTTTACTTAAACTTGTAATCTTATTTTACCTTTAGAAGCTACTAGAAATTGTCACTAGTAATTTACACCAATCTTGAAATGGTTTAAAAGGGATTAACCCTTAAAGTTCTCCCACTTACCAAACTCTTACCTTTGCACTCTGACCTGTTGCTGCACACATTTCAAGCTTTGCTTGATGGTCTGAACTGCCCGTTCTGCTTGGCCGCTGGATGCGGGCTTGAACGGGGCAGATGTGACGTGCTTGATCCCTTGGCAGGTCATGAATTCCTCCAATTCAGCACTGGTGAAACACGGCCCATTGTCGCTGACTAGGACATCAGGCAGGCCGTGTGGGGCAAACATGGCTCATAGGCTTTCAATAGTGGCCGTGGACGTGCTTACAGACATTATTGCACATTCAATTCATTTTGAGTGAGCATCCATGACAACCAAGAACATTTTGCCTGGGAATGGACCCGCATAGTCAACGTGGATCCTTGACCACTGTTTGGAGGGTCACGACCACAAACTTAGTGGTGCCTCTCTGGGTGCATTGCTCAGCTGAGAGCAAGTGTTGCACTGGCGCACGCAAGACTCTAAATCTGAGTCGATGCCGGGCCACCACACATGGGATCTGGCTGTGGCTTTCATCATTACAAAGCCTGGGTGGGTGCTGTGTAGTTCACAAATGAACATCTCTCTGCCTTTCTTGGGCAAGACCACGCGATTGCCCCACAACAGTCTGCCTGCAGGGACATTTCGTCTTTGCGCCTATGGAATGGCTTAATTGCCTCCTGGGACACTAGACCAGCACCCATGGAGGACACAGTTTTTTTTTTTAACCAAGGACAGTAAAGGATTCTGCCTGGTCCACGTCCTGATCTGGTGGCTGTAACAGTGGACTTTTTGTTTTCGAATGCATCAATTACTATGAGCAAATCCGTAGGCTTTGCCATTTCCACCCGGTGGTGGGCAATGGCAGCCGACTGAGAGCATCTGCGCAGTTCTCTGTGCCCGGTCTGTGGCGGATTACATAGTTGTATGCCGACACCATGAGTGCCCATCTTTGGATGCGGGCAGAGGCATTGGTATTAATCTCAGAACAGCAATATGAGCGGCTTGTGGTCAGTTTCAAGCTCAAACTTGAGGCCAAGTAAGTACTGGTGCATTTTTTCACCCCGTAAACCCATGTCAGAGCCTCTGTTTCGATCATGCTGGAGGTCCTTTCGGCCTTGGACAGACTCTTGGACGCATAAGCGACCGGTTGCAAAATCCCCGATTCGTTAGCCTGTTGTAACACAAACCCGACACCGTATGATGACGCATCACAAGCTAGCATTAATCGTTTACAAGGGTTATACAAGACAAGCAGTTTGTTTGAACACAACAGATTTCTGGCTTTCTTAAAGGCAGCCTCTTGTGACTTCCCCCATACCCAGTCGTCTCCCTTGTGCAGTAGCGCATGTAGGGGTTCTAGCAAGGTGCTTAACCCAGGTAGGGAATTACCGGAATAGTTAGAGTCCCAGGAACGACCGCAGCTCCGGCATGTTCTGTGGTCTCGGTGCATTCTTGATGGCCTCCGTCTTGGCATCGGTGGGTCTGATGCCGGCTGCCGCGATTCTTCTTCCCAAGAACTCGACCTCCTGCACCAAGAATACACACTTCGAGTGTTTCAACCCGAGCCCCATGCGATCCAACCAACTAAGAACCTCTTCCAGATTCTTCAAGTGCTCAATGGTGTCCCAACCTGTAACCAATATGTCGTCCTGGATGAAAAGACCTTTGTGCGTGTTGATGCAGGTGAGGCCTTTCAAAGACTCCTCCAGCTCCTGCATCATGTAGGCCGAGTTCAGGACCAGCTTGGTCAACGTCTTCCTTCCAGCCAGGGTCAAAAATAGGTCATCTGCCTTGAGTAACGGGTACTGGTCCTGTAGTGAAAAACTGTTAATTGTTACTTTATAGTCCCCACAAATTCTGACCGTGCCATCCTCTTTAAGTACTGAGACAATCGGACTGGCCCACTCATTGAATTCCACCAGCGCGATAATGCCTTCTCGCTGCAGCCTGTCCAACTCAATTTTCACTTTCTCCTGCATCATGTATAGAAGCTCCCGTGCCTTCTGGTGGATGGGTTGTGTACTGGGAACCAAATGCACTTTTGCACCTGAGAAGCTTCCAATGCTTGGCTGGAACAACGATGGAAACCTGCTCTGAACCTGGGCACATGAGGCATCATCGATGGACGAAAGTGCTTGGATGTCGTCCCAGTTCCAGTGGATTTTTCCCAGCCAGCTTCTGCCAAACAATCCCCTGGTACAATCCACAGTGGGAGTTCGTGTACTGCTCCATCATAGGAGACTTTGACTTCTGCACTGCCAATTACAGGGATTAGTTCCTTGGTGTGAGTCCTTAGTTTGGTGTGAATGGGGTTGAGCTTGGGCCTGTGTGCCTTGTTGCCCCACAGCCTGTCGTAGGCCTTTTTACTCATTATGGACTGACTCACACCTGTGTCCAGTTCCATAGGTACTGGAATTCCGTTCAGTTCAACTTTCAACATTATTGGTGGACATTTCGTGGTGAGTGTGTGTACCCTGTACACTTCTACCTCCTTGGTACAAGTCTCCAATTCAGTCTGATCCACCGTGGATCAATCTTCCTCTGCAACGTGGTGGTTTGTAGCTCGCCTGCACATTCGCTGGAGGTATCCCATTGTTCTGCAGCCGTTGCAAACATAGTGCTTGAAGCGACATTGATGGGCCCGATGATCACCTCCACAACGCCAACAAGGTGTTAACTGCCTCACAATAACGATTGATGGCGGACTCTGGGTCATCTGAGGTCGTGCAGTGGCCGGCGTGTACGTTCCTGCTCGAAACCAACGTTATTTTGTGCACAGTACTGGCTGAAACTTCTTTACTCTGCGAAATCTGCTTGGTGTTGTCGCTGGTGGACATAAATGCCTGGGCTATCGTTTTGGCTTTATTTAGATTCGGAATTTCAACAGTCAACAGTTGACTGCTTCTTGGCCAATACCCAGTACATAAAAGTCTCTAAGCATTTGTTCTAGGAATCCCTCAAATTTGCAATGTCCTGTGAGGCGCCTTAGTTCGGCGACGTAGCTCACCACTTCCTGGCCCTCCGACCGTTGACACGTGTAGAACCGATATCTCGCCATCAAAATGCTTTCCTTAGGATTTAGGTGCTCCCGGACCAGCGTACACAATTCTTCATAGGATTCGGTTGTTGGTTTTACCGGAGCTAGAAGGTTCTTCATGAGGCCATAGGTTGTTGCCCCACAGACAGTTAGGAGGATCGCCCTTCGTTTGGCAGCGTTCTCGTCCCCTTCCAGCTCATTGGCCACGAAGTATTGGTCGAGTCTCTCCAAGAAGGCCTCCCAATCGTCCCCTTCTGAGAACTTCTCCAGGACAGCAACTGTTCTTTGCATTTTTGTGCGGTTGTTCTTTACCTCATCGCCAATTGATGCGTTCATAATAAAGTATGACATAATAAACTGAATATTGTGTACAATGAGCAAGTGTGACCTTAGCTCCTTCAATTAGACTCCATAGTGCAGGTACCTCGTGGGTGGCCTGCTTATATACCGTGCTCCCAAGGAATGCTGGGACCTCTTGGGACTCCAGCAAGTAGGCCCTCTGGTGGTTGTGTAATCCAGGTTGCAAGGGGTTAAATACATAACAGTTACAGAGATAGGGAGGGTTGTAGGGCTGGGGGAGGTTACAAAGATAGGGAGGGGTGTAGGGCTGGGGGAGGTTACAGAGATAGGGAGGGGTGTAGGGCTGGGGGAGGTTACAGAGATAGGGAGGGGTGTAGGGCTGGGGGAGGTTACAGAGATAGGGAGGGGTGTAGGAGCTGGCGGAGGTTACAGAGATAGGGAGGATTGTAGGGCTGGAAGTGGCTACTGAGATAGAGATGCCTGTCGTGCTGGGGGAGGTTAGAGAGAGAGAGAGGGTTGTAGGATTGTAGGAGGTTAGAGAGATAGGGATAGGTGTAGGGCTGGAAGAGGTTACAGAGATAGGGAGGAGTGAGTTCATGGAGGAGGTTACAGAGATAGGGAGGGTTGTGGGGCTGGGGGAGTTTACAGAGATAGGGAGGGTTGTAGGGCTGGATGAGGTTACAAAGATAGTGAGGGTTATAACAGGTTACAGAGAGAGGGAGGGTTGTGGGGCTGGAGGAGGTTACAGAGATAGGGTGGATGGTAGGTCTGGAGGAGGTTAAGAGATAGGGAGTGTTGTAGGGCTGGGGGAGGTTACAGAGATGGGGAGGGTTCTAGGGCTGGAGGAGCTTAGAGATAGGGAGGGTTGTAGGAGGTTACAGAGATAGGGAGGGATGTAAGTAGTTACAAAGATTGGGAGGGGTGTAGGGCTGGGGGTGGTTACAGAGATAGGGAGGGGTGTAGGGCCTGGGGATGTTAGAGATAGAGAGGGTTGTTGGGATGGAGGTGGTTACTAAGATAGGGAGGGTTGTAGGGATGGAGAGGTTACAGAGATAGGGAGGGTTTCAGGTCTGGGGGAGGTTACAGAGATTGGGAGGGTTGTAGGTCTGAGGGAGGTTACAGAGATAGGAAGGGTGTAGGGCTGGAGGAGATTACAGAGATTGGGAGGGTTGCAGGTCTGTGGGAGGTTACAGAGATAGGGAGGGTGTAGGGCTGGAGGAGGTTACAGAGATAGGGAGGGTGCAGGGCTGGAGGAGGTTACAGAGATATGGAGGGTGCAGGGCTGGAGGAGGTTACAGAGATAGGGAGGGTTGTAGGGCTCGAGCAGGTTACAGAGATCGGGAGGGTTGTAGGGCTGGAGGAGGTTACAGAGATAGTGAGGGTTGTAAGGCTGGAGGAGGTTACAGAGATAGTGAGGGTTGTAGGGCTGGAGGTGGTTACAGAGATATGGATGGGTATAGGGCTGGAGGAGGGTACAGAGATATGGAGGGGTGTAGGAGGTTAGATATAGGGAGGGTTGGAGGAGGTTACAGAGATAGGGAGGGTTGTAGGAAGTTACAGAGATAGGGAGGGTTGTCGGGCTGGAGGAGGTTACAGAGATAGGGAGCGTTGTAGGGCTGGAGGAGGTTATAGAGATAGGGAGAGTTGTAAGGCTGGGGGAGATTACAGAGATAGGAAGGGTTGTAGGGCTGGAGGTGGTTACAGAGATATGGAGGGGTATAGGGCTGGAGGAGCTTACAGAGATAGGGAGGGGTGTAGGAGGTTAGAGATAGGGAGGGTTGTAGGAGGTTACAGAGATAGGGAGGGTTGTAGGGCTGGAGGAGGTTACAGAGATAGGAGGGGTTGTAGGAGCTTAGAGATAGGGAGGTGTGTAAGGCTGGAGGAGATTACAGAGATAGGGAAGGGTGTAGCGGCTGGAGGAGGTTAGAGATAGGGAGGGTTGTCGGGCAGGAGGAGGTTAGAGAGAAAGGGAGGGTTGTAGGCCTGGAGAGGTTACAGAGACAGGGAGGGTAGTAGGGTTGGAGGAGGTTACTGAGATCGGTAGGGTTATAGGGCTGGGGGAGATTAGAGATCGGGAGGGTTGTCGGGCAGGAGGAGGTTACAGAGATAGGGAGGGGTGTAGGGCTGGAGGAGGTTACAGAGATAGGGCGGGTTGTAAGGCTGGGGAAGGTTACAGAGCTAGGGAGGGGTTTAGGGCTGGGGGAGGGTTGAGGGTCTGGATGAGGTTACAAAGATAGGGAGGGTTGTGGGACTGGAGGAGTTTACAGAGATAGGGAGGTTTGTTGAGCTGGAGGTTGTTAGAGATAGGGAGAGTTGTAGGGCTGGATGAGGTTACAAAGATAGGGAGAGTTGTAGGACTGGGGGAGGTTACAGAGATGGGGAGAGTTGTAGGGCTGGAGGAGGTTACCAAGTTAGGGAGGGGTGTAGGGGCTGGAGGAAGTGAAAGAGATGGTGCGGGGGTGGGGTGGGGTTGTAGGACTGTGGGAAGTTACAGACATTAGGAGAAGTGCAGGGCTTGAGGAGAGTACAGAGATAAAGAGGGGTGTTTGGGTGGAGGTGGTTCCTGCAATAGGGAGTGGTGTAGGGCTGGAGGAGGTTACAGAGATAGGGAGGGGTGTAGGGCTGGAGGAGGTTACAGAGATAGGGAGGGTTGTACAGCTGGAGCAGGTTACAGAGAGAGAGAGGGTGGTAGGGTCTTACAGAGAGATGGAGGGTTTTAGGACTGGAGGAGGTTACAGAGATAGGGAGGGTTACAGGGCTGGGGAGATTACAGAGATAGGGAGTGTTGTAGGGCTGGAGGAGGTTACAGAGATAGGGAGGGGTGTCGGGCTGGAGGAAATTAGAGAGATAGCGAGAGGTTTAGGTGCTGTGGGAGGTTACAGAGATAGGGAGGGTTACAGGGCTGGGGAGATTACAGAGATAGGGAGTGTTGTAGCAGGTTACAGAGATGGGGAGGGTTGTAGAAGGTTACAGAGATGGGGAGGGTTGTGGGACTGGAGGAGGTTACAGAGATTGGTTTGTGGGGCTGGAGGAGGTTACAGAGATAGGAAGGGGTGTAGGGCTGGGGGAGGTTACAAGGATAGTGAGGGTTGTAGGGCTGGAGGAGGTTACAGAGATAGGGAGGGTTCTAGGGATGGAGGAGGTTACAGAGATAGGGAGGGTTGTAGGGCTGGAGGAGGTTACAGAGATAGGAAAGAGTGTAAGGCTGGGGAGGTTACAGAGATAGGGAAGGTGGTCGGAGCTGGAGGAGGTTACAGAAATAGGGAGGGGTGTGCGGCTGGAGAAGGTTACAGAGAGAGAGAGGGTTGTAGGGGCTTACAGAGAGAGGGACGGGCTACAGGGCTGGGGGAGATAACAGAGATAGTGAGCGTTGTCGGGCTGGAGGATGTTAGAGATAGGGAGGGGTGTGGGAGCTGGAGGAGGTTACATAGATAGGGAAGGGCGTAGGGCTGGAGGAAGTTACAGTGAGAGGGGAGTTGTAGGGCTGGAGGAGGTTACAGAGATAGGGAGGGTTCTAGGGATAGAGGAGGTTACAGGGATAGGGGAGTTGTAGGGCTGGAGGAAGTTACAGAGAGAGGGAGGGTTGTAGGACTGGAGGAGGTTAGAGAGAGGGAGGGTTGTAGGACTGGAGGAGCTTACAGAGATAGGGAGGGTTGTAGGATTGGAGGAGCTTACAGAGATAGGGAGGGTTGTAGGGCTGGAGGAGCTTACAGAGATAGGGAGGGTTGTAGGGCTGGAGGAGGTTACAGAAAGTGGGAGGGTTGTAAGGCTGCGGGAAGTTACTTCAAGAGGGAGGGCTGTAGGAGGTTACAGACAAAGGGAGGGTTGTTGGCTGTGGGAGGTTACAGAGTTAGGGAGGGGTGTAGGGCTGGAGGAGGTTGCAGAGATAGGGAGGGTTGTAAGGCTGGGGGAGGTTACAGAGATAGGGAGGCATGTGTTAATTATGATATTTAGTCATTCACAGTGTGTCTCTGCTCCATGGTTCGTGGATTGTTGTTGCTATATACATAAGAACATAAGAATTAGGAACAGGAGTAGGCCATCTAGCCCCTTGAGCCTGCTCCGCCATTCAACAAGATCATGGCTGATCTGGCCGTGGACTCAGCTCCACTTACCCGCCCCTCCCCGTAACCCTTAATTCCCTTATTGGTTAAAAATCTACCTATCTGTGATTTGAATACATTCAATGAGCTAGCCTCAACTGCTTCCTTGGGCAGAGAATTCCACAGATTCACAACCTTCTGGGAGAAGAAATTCCTTCTCAACTCGGTTTTAAATTGGCTCCTCCATATTTTGAGGCTATGCCCCTTAATTCTAGTCTCCCCGACCAGTGGAAACAACCTCTCTGCCTCTATCTTGTCTATCCCTTTCATTATTTTAAATGTTTCTATAAGATCACCCCTCATCCTTCCTAACTCCAACGAGTAAAGACCCAGTCTACTCAATCTATCATCATAAGGTAACCCCCTCATCTCCGGAATCAGCCTAGTGAATTGTCTCTGTACCCCCTCCAAAGCTAGTATATCCTTCCTTAAGTAAGGTGACCAAAACTGCACGCAGTACTCCAGGTGCGACCTCACCAATACCCTATACAGTTGCAGAAGGACCTCCCTGCTTTTGTACTCCATCCCTCTTGCAATGAGGGCCAACATTCCATTCGCCTTCCTGATTACCTGCTGCACCTGCAAACTAATTTTTTAGGATTCATGCACAAGGACCCCCAGGTCCCTCTGCACCGCACCGTGTTGTAATTTCTCCCCATTCAAATAATATTCCATTTTACTGTTTTTTTTCCAATGTAGATGACCTCACATTTTCCGACATTGTATTCCATCTGCCAAACCTTAGCCCATTCGCTTAACCTATCTAAATCACTTTGCAGCCTCTCTGTGTCCTCTACACAACCCGCTTTCCCACTAATCTTTGTGTCATCTGCAAATTTTGTTACACTACACTCTGTCCCCTCTTCCAGGTCATCTATGTATATTGTAAACAGTTGAGGTCCCAGCACCGATCCCTGTGGCACACCACTAACCACCAATTTCCAACCCGAAAAGGACCCATTTATCCCGACTCTCTGCTTTCTGTCAGCTAGCCAATTCTCTATCCATGCTAATACATTTCCTCTGACTCCGCGTACCTTCATCTTCTGCAGTAACCTTTTGTGTGGCACCTTATCGAATGCCTTTTGGAAATCTAAATACACCACATCCATCGGTACACCTCTATCCACCATGCTCGTTATATCCTCAAAGAATTCCAGTAAATTCGTTAAACATGATTTCCCCTTCATGAATCCATGTTGCGTCTGCTTGATTGCACTATTCCTATCTAGATGTCCTGCTATTTCTTCCTTAATGATAGCTTCAAGCATTTTCCCCACTACAGATGTTAAACTAACCGGCCTATAGAGACCTGCCTTTTGTCTGCCCCCTTATTTAAAAAGTTGGCGTTACATTAGCTGCTTTCCAATCCGCTGGTACCTCCCCAGAGTCCAGAGAATTTTGGTAGATTATAACGAATGCATCTGCTATAACTTCCGCCATCTCTTTTAATACCCTAGGATGCATTTCATCAGGACCAGGGGACTTGTCTACCTTGAGTCCCATTAGCCTGTCCAGCACTACCCCCCTAATGATAGCGATTATCTCAAGGTCCCACATTCCCGTGACCAGCAATTTTTGGCATGGTTTTTGTGTCTTCCACTGTGAAGACTGAAGCAAAATAATTGTTTAAGGTCTCAGCCATTTCCACATTTCCCATTATTAAATCCCCCTTCTCATCTTCTAAGGGACCAACATTTACTTTAGTCACTCTTTTCCGTTTTATATATCGGTAAAAGCTTTTACTATCTGTTTTTATGTTTTGCGCAAGTTTACTTTCGTAATCTATCTTTCCTTTCTTTATTGCTTTCTTAGTCATTCTTTGCTGTCGTTTAAAATTTTCCCAACCTGCTAGTTTCCCACTAACCTTGGCCACCTTATACGCATGGGTTTTTAATTTGATACTCTCCTTTATTTCCTTGGTTATCCACGGCTGGTTATCCCTTCTCTTACCGCCCTTCTTTTTCACTGGAATATATTTTTGTTGAGCACTATGAAAGAGCTCCTTAAAAGTCCTCCACTGTTCCTCAATTGTGCCACCACTTAGTCTGTGTTCCCAGTCTACTTTAGCCAACTCTGCCCTCATCCCACTGTAGTCCCCTTTGTTTAAGCATAGTACACTAATTTGAGACACTACTTCCTCACCCTCAATCTGTATTACAAATTCAACCATACTGTGATCACTCATTCCGAGAGGATCTTTTACTAGGAGATCGTTTATTATTCATGTCTCATTACACAGGACAAGATCTAAGATAGCTTGCTCCCTTGTAGGTTCTGTAACATACTGTTCTAAGAAACAATCCCGTATGCATTCTATGAATTCCCCCTCAAGGCTACCGCATGCGATTTGGTTTGACCAATCGATATGTAGGTTAAAATCCCCCATGATTACTGCCGTTCCTTTTTCACATGACTCCATTATTCCCTTGATTATTGCCCGCCCCACCATGAAGTTATTATTTGGGGGCCTATAAACTGTGCCCACCAGTGACTTTTCCCCCTTACTATCTCTAATCTCCCCCCACAGTGATTCAACATTTTGTTCATTAGAGAGAGAAAGCGACCTTGGGACGCACACCAGCTTATTATGAGATGGTCCGTGGCTCGAGATGTCATGCTTTGTGGACAAGCACTTAGGGCCTTACAGATTAGGAGTTGGCCATAAGCCACATGCATCCATGTTTTGTTCAATAGTATGTTTATTTGATAGTATAAAGGTACAGCACTGTCCCGTAGCTCTTTGAACTTCACCTTGGACTGTGATTCGCGAGCAGTGCAGGGACCCCCAATGCTCCAGACCAGCCGTCGCTGTGGAGTTCCCGACATGCGGAAGGCCGTGAGTGTTTTTGCATCTTATCATACTTCTCTTTTCTTCGTAAACTGTATTATAAATGTTTCTTTTCTCTCAGTAAATGGTGTTTTATTTTTTTATTTCATTTGTCTTGTCTCTTATTTAACATTCATCCAGATCCAGAACCTAGGTCTATTATTATTGATCTAAAACATTTTGGCATGGCGAGCTGGATGCGAAACTGGCATGAACATAACTGGCAAAGACTTGTGGGGAAAGCACCTATGGGAACAATATGGTCCAAAGCCCAGAAGGTGAAAATAACTGTATATCATGTGGACGCTCACATGAAAAAACTTCAAAGACCTCTGAATATAATAACACCATTGATAATATAGCTCGGGTACGGGCTGTCAAAGAGGCGGAAGAGGAAGAATATGGTATAGGCAAGCGGGCCCACCACAAATCTGGGCATTCAGGGTACGATACAATTTGACTACGGACGGTGTTAAACAGATCATAAACACCTGTGAAATTTGTCAAAAGTGAAGCATTTTCCCCGACAACAACAACCCGGTGCCCATATTAAGAGGGACTCAACCAGCACAAACATGGCAAGTTGATTATGTAGGACCTTTACCATTGCAACAATGGTTCCAATATTTGCTCACGGCTGTTGATACCTATTCTGGACTTTTGATAGTTTATCTAGTGACTAAAGTGAATCAACAAAGTACGATTAAAGGACTGGAGAATTTAATCACATACTACGGTGAGCCAGCAGAAGTACAGTCCCATAATAGGTCACACTTCACAGGTCAAACAATGCAACAGTGGGCGGTAGACAACGGGATCTATTGGATGTTTCACATACCTTACTATCCACAAGCTGCAGGGTTAATAGAACGCAGGAATGGACTACTTAAGCAACAGATTAAAATATTAACTCCCACTAACACATTGCAAGGGTGGTTAAAGGTCTTACCACAAGCAGTGCGCAATCTGAATCACTGACCATTGCGGGGGGGAACTCCCATAAGCCACATGTTAGGCAATGTTAGTGTCCCCACTATTGACAAAGGAAATCAGACTCAGGACACAGTTTGTGAAGGAGGAAAAGTGTGGGTGCAGTACCCCCAGAAACCCTTACAAGCAGGGGAAATCTTAGCGAAAGGAGAAGGAAACACTTATTGGGTGCTCCTGACTGGTCAAGATATTCCTCTCTGTGTTGACAAGGGTAAATTGACTAAACGAGGCTGAAATTAATATACTTATGTTTCCTCCCACAGGAATTCTACCCAAAATGGCGACTTACCAACTCGTGCTGGCAAGTCTCTGTGTCTCGTTTTCTGTGCCTGTGCTACTTCCATCCTCAGACACAGCATGGGATGGCTGTATAGGGTGGTGGTTAACTAACACTGATCGTACGCAAGACAATCAAGGGTGGATTGTATTGGTGGGACATCTTTTACGAATGGTCCCCAAAAAACATCCGCCGCTTTGAAGCTGTTAATATATCCTATCGTTGTTTTACTCGTCTCATTATTACTGCTTGTTGTATTCTTAGGTGTAGATTGCGGCCGTTGCTTGCGCACACTCAACGTGTAACTAATGCATTACGCCTTCAACTTGATTATATTACTTAGAATGTCTAAATATCAAGGGTGGATTGTATTGTATGGGGTTAATCACATAGGGTTAATGATGATATTTAGTCATTTACAGTGTGTCTCTGCTCCATGCCCCGTAGAATGTTGTTGCTATAGAGAGAGAGGGAAGCGACCTTGGGACACACACCAGCTTATTATGAGATGGTCCGCGGCTCGAGATCTTATGCTTTGTGGACGAGCACCTGGGGCCTTACAGATTAGGAGTTGGCCATAAGCCACATGCACCCATGTTTTGTTCAATAGTATGTTTGTTTGATAGTATAACGGTACAGCACTGTCCCTTAGCTCTTTGAACTTCACCTTGGACCGTGATTCCCGAGCGGTGCCGGGACCCCCAATGCTCCAGACCAGCCGTCGCTGTGGAGTTCCCGACGGGCGGAAGGCCGTGAGCGGTGTTGCATCTTATCATACTTCTCTATTCTTCGTAAACTGTATTATTAATGTTTCTTTTCTCTCAGCAAACAGTGTTTTATTCTTTACTTCATTTGTCTTGTCTCTTATTTAACATTCATCCAGATCCCGAACCTGGGTCTATTATTATCGATCCAAAACAGATGGGGTGTAGGTCTGAAGGAGGTTACAGAGATAGGGAGGGGTGTAAGCCTGAAGGAGGTTACAGCGATAGGGAGGGGTGTAGGGCTGGGGAGGTTACAGAGATAGGGAGGGGTGTAGGAGCTGGGGAGGTTACAGAGATGGGGAGGGGTGTAGGGCTGGGGAGGTTACAGAGATAGAGAGGGGTGCAGGCCTGAAGGAGGTTACAGAGATAGGGAAGGTTGAATGGCTGGAGGAGGTCACAAGGATAGAGTTGTGGGGCTGGATGAGGTTACAGAGATAGGGAGGGTTGTGGGGCTGGGGGAAGTTACAGAGATAGGGAGGTTTGTTGGGCTGGAGGAGGTTACAGAGATCGGGAGAGTTGTAAGCGCTGGAGCAGGCTACAGAGATAGTGAGTGGTGTAGGGGCTGGAGGAGGTTGCAGAGATAGGGAGGGGTGTAGGGCTTGGGGAGGTTAACATAGAGACATAGAAACATGGAAAATAGGTGCACGAGTCGGCCATTTGGCCCTTCGAGCCTGCACCACCATTCAATAAGATCATGGCTGATCATTCACCTCAGTACCTCTTTCCTGCTTTCTCTCCATACCCCTTGATCACTTTAGCTGTAAGGGCCATATCTAACTCCTCTTTGAATATATCCAATGAACCTGCAGCAACAACACTCTGTGGTAGGGAATTTCACAGATTAACAACTCTCTGAGTGAAGAAGTTTATCCGCTTCTCAGTCCTCAATGTCTTACCCCTTATCCTAAGATGGTGTCCCCTGGTTCTGGACTTCCCCAACATTGGGAACATTCTTCCTGCACCTAACCTGTCCAGTCCCGTCAGAATCTTATATGTTTCGATGAGAACCCCTCTCATCCTTCTAAACTCCAGTGAATACAGGCCCAGTCGATCCAGTCTCTCCTTATATGTCAGTCCTGCCATCCCAGGAATCAATCTGGTGAACTTCCTCAATTGCAAGAACATCCTTCCTCAGGTTCGGAGACCAAAACAACTGCAGCAAGACCTCCCTACTCCTATACTCAAATCCCCTCGCTATGATGGCCAACATACCATTTGCCTTCTTCACCGCCTGCTGTACCTGCATGCCAACTTTCAATGACTGATGTACCATGACATCCACGTCTCACCGCACCTCCCCTTTTCCTAATCTGCCACCATTCAGATAATATTATGCCTTCGTGTTTTTGCCACCAAAGTGGATAACCTCATATTTATCCACATTATACTGCATCTGCCATGCATTTTCCCACTCACCTAACCTGTCCAAGTCACTCTGCAGCCTCTTAGCATCCTCCTCACAGCTCACACCACCACCCAGCTTAGTGTCATCTGCAAACTTTGAGATATTACACTCAATTCCTTCATCTAAATCATTAATGTATATTGTAAATAGCTAGGGTCCCAGCACTGAGCCCTGCGGCACCCCACTAGTCACTGCCTGCCATTCTGAAAGGGATCCGTTTATCCCGACTCTCTGCTTCCTGTCAGCCAACCAGTTCTCTGTCCATGTCAATACATTACCCCGAATACCATGTGCTTTAATTTTGCACTCCAATCTCTTGTGTGGGACCTTGTCAAAAGCCTTTTGAAAGTCCAAATACATCACATCCACTGGTTCTCCCTTGTCCACTCTACCAGTTACATCCTCAAAAAATTCCAGAAGATTTGTCAAGCATGATTTCCCTTTCATAAATCCATGCTGACTTGGACCGATCCTGTCACTGCTTTCCAAATGCGCTGCTATTTCATCTTAAACAATTGATCCCAACATTTTCCCCACTACTGATGTCAGGCTAACTGATGTATAATTACCCGTTTTCTCTCTCACTCCTTTCTTAAAAAGTGGTGTTACATTAGGTACCCTTCACTCCATAGGAACTGATCCAGAGTCGATAGACTGTTGGAAAATGATCACCTACTATTTCTAGGGCTATTTCCTTAAGTATTCTGGGATGCAGACTTTCAGGCCCTGGGGAATTATCGGCCTTCAATTCCATCAATTTCCCTAACACAATTTCCTGCCTAATAAGGATTTCCTTCAGTTTCTCCTGCTCACTAGACCCTCGGTCCCCTAATATTTCCAGAAGGTTGTTTGTGTCTTCCTTCGTGAAGACAGAACCAAAGTATTTGTTCAACTGGTCTGCCATTTCTTTGTTCCCCATTATAAATTCACCTGAATCTGACTGCAAGGGACCTACGATTGTCTTCACTAATCTTTTTCTCTTCACATATCTATAGAAGCTTTTGCAGTCAGTTTTTATGTTCCCAGCAAGCTTCCTCTCATACTCTATTTTTCCCCTCCTAATTAAACTCTTTGTCCTCCTCTACTGAATTATAAAATTCTCCCAGTCCTCAGGTTTGCTGCTTTTTCTGGCCAATTTATGCCTCTTCCTTAGATCTAACGCTATCCTTAATGCCCCTTATTAGCCACGGTTGAGCCCCCTTCCCCATTTTATTTTTACTCCAGACAGGGATGAACAATTGTTGAAGTTCATCCATGTGATCTTTGAATATTTGCCATTGCCTATCCACCGTCAACCCTTTAAGTATCACTGCCAGTCTATTCTAGCCAATTCACGTCTCATACCATCGAAGTTACCTTTCCTTAAGTTCAGGACCTTAGTCTCTGAATTAACTGTGTCGCTCTCCACCTTAATAAAAAATTCTGCCATATTATGGTCACTCTTCCCCAAGGGGCCTCGCACAACAAGATTGCTAATTAGTCCTTTCTCATGACACATCACCCAGTCTGGGATGGCTAGCCCTCTCGTTGGTTCCTCGACATATTGGTCTAAAAAACCATCCCCAATACACTCCAGGAAATCCTCCTCCACTGTATTGCTACCAGTTAGGTTAGCCCAATCAATATATAGATTAAAGTCGCCCATGATAACTGCTGTACCTTTATTGCACACATCCCTAATTTCTTGTTTGATGCTGTCCCCAACCTCACTACTACTGTTTGGTGGTCTGTACACAACTCCCACTAGCGTTTTCTGCCCTTTGGTATTCCGTAGCTCCACCCATACAGATTCCACATCATCCAAGCTAATGTCCTTCCTTACTATTGCATTAATTTCCTCTTTAACCAGAAACGCTACCCCACCTCCTTTTCCTTTCTGTCTATCCTTCCTACATGTTGAATACCCCTGGATGTTGAGTTCCCAGCCTTGGTCACCCTGGAGCCATGTGTCCGTGATGCCAATTACATCGTATCCGTTAACTGCTATCTGCGCAGTTAATTCGTCCACCTTATTACGAAAACTCCTCGCATTGAGGCACAGAGCCTTCAGGCTTGTCTTTTTAACACTCTTTGTCCCTTTAGAATTTTGCTGTAATGTGGCCCTTTTTGCTTTTTGCCTTGGGTTTCTCTGCCCTCCACTTTTACTATTCTCCTGCCCTCATTTTACTTCCCTCTGTCACCCTTCATAGGTTCCCATCCCCCTGCCATATTAGTTTAACCCCCCCCCCAACAGCACTAGCAAACACTTAGAGATAGAAAGGGGTGCAGGGGCTGGGGGAGTTTACAGAGAAATGAAGGAGTGTAGGGCTGAAGTAGGTTACAGAGATAGGGAGGGTTGTAGGGCTGGAAGAGGTTACAGAGATAAGGAGGGTTGTGGGGCTGGAAGAGGTTACAGAGATAAGGAGGGTTGTGGGGCTGGGGGAAGTTACAGACATAGGGAGGGGTGTAGGGCTGGAGGTGGTTACAGAGATAGGGAGGGTTGTAAGGCTGGAAGAGGTTAAAGAGATAGGGAGAGGTGTAAGGCTGGAGGAGGTTACAGAGATAGGGAGGGGTGTACGGCTGGAGGAGATTACAGAGATAGGGAGGGGTGTACGGCTGGAGGTGATTACAGAGATAGGGAGGGGTGTATGGCTGGAGGTGGTTACAGAGATAGGGAGGGGTGTACGGCTGGAGGTGGTTACAGAGATAGGGAGGGTAGTAGGGCTGGGGGAATTTGATATAGGGAGGGTTGTAGTAAAAGTGGAGCACAGAGAAACCCAAGGCAAAAAGCAAAAAGGGCCACATTACAGCAAAATTCTCAAGGGGCAAGGTGTGTTAAAAAGATAAGCCTGAAGGCTCTGTGCCTCAATGCGAGGAATATTCGTAATAACTGCGCAGATAGCAGTTAACGGATATGATGTAATTGGCATCATGGAGAATGGCTCCAGGGTGACCAAGGCTGGGAACTCAACATCCAGGGGTATTCAACATATAGGAAGGATAGAAGGAAAGGAAAAGGAGGTGGGGTAGCGTTGCTGGTTAAAGAGGAAATTAATGCAATAGTAAGGAAGGACATTAGCTTGGATGATGTGAAATCGGTATGGGTGGAGCTACGGAATACCAAGAGTTAAAACGAGATAGGGAGGTGTTTAGGGCTAGACGAGGTTACTAAAATAGGGAGGGTTGTAGGGCTGGAGGAGGTTACAGAGATAGGGAGGGTTCTACAGGTGGAGGAGGTTACAGAGATAGCGAGGGGTGTAGGGCTGGGGGAAATTACAGAGATAGGGAGGGTTGTAGGGCTGAAGTAGGTTGCAGAGATAGGAAGGGTTGTAGGGCTGGAAGAGGTTACACAGATAGGGAGCATTGTAGGGCCCGAGGAGGTTAAAGAGATAGGGAGGGGTGTACGGCTGGTGGAGCTTACAGAGGTAGAGAGGGTTGCAGGAGCTGGGGGAGGTAACAGAGATATGAACGGTTGTAGGGATGAGGGAGGTTAGAGAGATCGGGTGGGGTGTAGGGCTGGAGATGGTTACAGAGATAGGGAGAAGTGGTTACAGAGATAGGGAGATGTGCAAGATTGGAGGAGGTTAGAGAGATAGGAAGGGGTGTATGGCTGGAGGTGGTTACAGAGATAGGGAGGGTTAAAGGCTGCAGGAGGTTACAGAGATAGGGAGGGGTGTAGAGGCCGGAGGCTGTTGCAGAGATAGGGAGGGTTCTTGGGCTGGAGGAGGTTACAGAGATAGGGATCATTTTGGGACTGGGTGAGGTTACAGAAATAGGGTGGGTTGTAGGAGGTTACAGAGATAGGGAGGGTCGTGGGGCTGGAGGACATTACAGGGACGGGGGGTTTACGGAGATAGGGAAGGTTGTGGGACTGGAGGAGGTTGCAGAGATGGGGAGGGTTGTAGGGCTGGGGGAGGTTACAAGATAGAGAGGGTTGTAGGGCTGGGGAGGTTTCAGAGATAGGGAGGGTTCTCCGAGTGGAGGAGGTTACAGAGATAGCGAGGGGTGTAGGGCTGGAGGAGGTTACAGAGATAGGGAGGGGTGTAGGGCTAGGGAAGTATACAGAGATGGGGAGGGTTCTCCGAGTGGAGGAGGTTACAGAGATAGCGAGGCGTGTTGGGCTGGAGGAGGTTACAGAGATGGGAGGGTTCTTGGGCTGGAGGAGGTTACAGAGATGGGGAGTGTTGTGGAACGGCGGGAAGTTACAGGATGGGGAGGGTTCTAGGGCTGGACGTGGTTACAGAGATAGGGATCATTATGGGACTGGGTGAGGTTACAGAAATAGGGTGGGTTGTAGGAGGTTACAGAAATAGGGTGGGTTGTAGGAGGTTACAGAGATAGGGAGTTTGTAGGGCTGGAGGACGTTACGGGAGGTGGGGGGGGGGTGGGTGTAGGGGAGGTTACGGAGATAGGGAAGCTTGTAGCACTGGAGGAGGTTCCAGAGATAGGGAGGTGTGTAGGGCTGGGGAAGGTTACAAAGTTAGGGAAGGGTGTAGGGCTGGAGGAGGTTACAGAGACAGGGAAGGGTTTAAGGCTGGGAAAGGTTACAGAGATGGGGAGGGTTGCAAGAGGTTACAGAGATAGGGAGGGGCTGTAGTGCTGGAGGTGGTTACTGAAATAGGGAGCCTTGTAGGGCTGGGGAAGTTGCAGAGATAGGGAGCAGTGTAGGGGGAGGAGGTCACGGAGATGGGGAGCATTGTGGGACTGGGGGAGGTTACCGAGATAGGGAAGGTTGTGAGGCTGGAGGAGGTTACAGCGATAGGGAGAGGTGTAGGGGTTGGAGGAGGGTAGAGATAGGGAGGGTTGTACGGCTGGTGGAGCTTACAGAGATAGGGAGGGTTGCAGGAGCTGGGGGAGGTAACAGAGATATGAACGGTTGTAGGGATGGGGGAGGTTAGAGAGATCGGGTGGGGTGTAGGGCTGGAGATGGTTACAGAGATAGGGAGAGGTGGTTACAGAGATAGGGAGAGGTGCAAGATTGGAGGAGGTTAGAGAGATAGGAAGAGGTGTATGGCTGGAGGTGGTTACAGAGATAGGGAGGGTTAAAGGCTGCAGGAGGTTACAGAGATAGGGAGGGGTGTAGAGGCCAGAGGCTGTTGCAGAGATAGGGAGGGTTCTTGGGCTGGAGGAGGTTACAGAGATAGGGATCATTTTGGGACTGGGTGAGGTTACAGAAATAGGGTGGGTTGTCGGAGGTTACAGAGATAGGGAGGGTCGTGGGGCTGGAGGACATTACAGGGACGGGGGGTTTACGGAGATAGGGAAGGTTGTGGGACTGGAGGAGGTTGCAGAGATGGGGAGGGTTGTAGGGCTGGAGGAGGTTACAGAGATAGGGAGGGGTGTAGGGCTAGGGAAGTATACAGAGATAGGGAGGGTTCTCCGAGTGGAGGAAGTTACAGAGATAGCGAGGCGTGTTGGGCTGGAGGAGGTTACAGAGATGGGAGGGTTCTTGGGCTGGAGGAGGTTACAGAGATGGGGAGTGTTGTGGAACGGCGGGAAGTTACAGGATGGGGAGGGTTCTAGGGCTGGACGTGGTTACAGAGATAGGGATCATTATGGGACTGGGTGAGGTTACAGAAATAGGGTGGGTTGTAGGAGGTTACAGAGATAGGGAGGTTTGTAGTGCTGGAGGACGTTACGGGAGGTGGGGGGGGGGGTGTAGGGGAGGTTACGGAGATAGGGAAGCTTGTAGCACTGGAGGAGGTTCCAGAGATAGGGAGGTGTGTAGGGCTGGGGAAGGTTACAAAGTTAGGGAAGGGTGTAGGGCTGGAGGAGGTTACAGAGACAGGGAAGGGTTTAAGGCTGGGGAAGATTACAGAGATGGGGAGGGTTGCAAGAGGTTACAGAGATAGGGAGGGGCTGTAGTGCTGGAGGTGGTTACTGAAATAGGGAGCCTTGTAGGGCTGTGGGAGGTTGCAGAGATAGGGAAGGTTGTGAGGCTGGAGGAGGTTACAGCGATAGGGAGGGTTAAAGGCTGCAGGAGGTTACAGAGAGGGAGGGTTGTAGGGGCAGGAGGAGGTTACAGAGATAGGGAGGGTTGTGAGACTGGAGGAGGTTACAGAGATAGGGAGGGTTGTAGTAGGTTACAGAGATAGGGAGGGTTGTGGGACTGGAGGACGTTTCAGAGATAGAGAGACATGTAGGGCTGGAGGAGGTTACAGAGCTAGAGGGTTGCAGGGCTGTTGGAGGTTAAAGAGATAGGGAGGGGTTCAGGGATGGAGGACATTACAAAGATAGGGAGGGTTGTCAAGCTGGAGGAGGTAACAGAGATAGGGAGGAGTGTAGGGGCTGGAGGAGGTCACAGAGATAGGGAGGAGTGTAGGGGCTGGAGGAGGTCACAGAGATCGGGAGCATTGTGGGACTGAGGGAGGTTACAGAGATAGGGAGGGGTTTAAGGCTGGGGAAGGTTACAGGGATAGGGAGGGTTGGGGAAGGTTACAGGGATAGGGAGGGTTGGAGGAGGTTACAGAGATAGGGAGGGGTGTAGGGGCAGGAGGAGATTACAGAGATAAGGAGGGTTGTCGTGATGCGAGAGGTTAGAGATAGTGTGTGTTGTGGGGCTGGAGGAGGTTACAGAGATAGGGAGGGTTGTAAGGCAAGAGGAGGTTACAAAGTTAGGGAGGGGTGTAGGGCTGGAGGAGGTTACAGAGAGAGGGAGGGGTTTAAGGCTGGGGAAGATTAGAGATAGGGAGGGGTTGTCATGCTGAAGGAGGTTAGAGATAGGGAGGGGTGTAGGGGCTGGAGGTTACAGAGATAGGGAGAGTTGTAAGGCTGGAGGAGGTTAGAGATATAGGGACGGTTGATAGGCTGGAGGAGGTTACAGAAGTAGGGAGGGTTGTAGCAGGTTAGAGATAGGGAGGGTTGTGGGGCTGGAGGAGATTACAGAGAGAGGGAGGGTTGTAGGATAGAGGAGGTTACAGAGATAGGGAGAGTTATAGGGATGGAGGAGGTTACAGAGAAAGGGAGGTGTGTAGGGCTGGGGGAGGTTACAGAGATAGGGAGGAGTGAGTTCACGTAGGGATTGGGACACGCGGCTGAGAATTTTAAATTGGGACCCACAGTTGGCTAGCTGGAGAATCAAGCTTTAAGTATTCGCCAGTGTGATGACCACCAGATAATCGGTTTGAGTGATGTTGATTGAGGGATAAACATTGGCCAGGAAGCTGGGAGAAATATCCTGCTCTTCTTCGAATAGTGCCATGGCATCTTTTACGTCCACCAGAGAGGACTCAGCTCATCTGAAAGACGGTACCCCCGACAGTGCTGCACTCCCTCTGCACTGCACTGGAGTGTCATCCTGGATTATGCGCTTGGGTCTCTGGAGTGGGAATCGAACCCACAACCTTCTGTGTCAACCCACCAAGCCATGGCTGACACCTGATGATGTCGGGAAGTATTTGCTCTCAGCGAGTGATCGGTACGTGGAATAGTCTTTTGGGTGGGGTGGGAGTGAGCCCTGGAACTATTCAAAGGCCCAACTAGATCCCACGACCCCGAGTCTTGACCCCCAACCACCGCTTTCAAAGGGATGTAAATTGAGGACCAGAATCTCCTCGAACGGTCGAAGGCTTGACAAGGTGGATGCAGAGAGGATGGTTCCATTGATGGGAGAAACTAGAACTAGGGGGCATAATCTTAGAATAAGGGGCCGCCCATTTAAAACTGAGATGAGGAGGAATTTCTTCTCAGAGGATTGTAAATCTGTGGAATTCGCTGCCTCAGAGAGCTGTGGAAACTGGGACATTGAATAAATTTAAGACAGAGATAGACAGTTCCTCAAGGGGATAAGGGGTTATGGGGAGCGGGCAGGGAAGTGGAGTTGAGTCCATGATCGGATCAGCCATGATTGTATTAAATGGCGGAGCAGGCTCGAGGGGCCATATGGCCTACTCTTGCTCCTATTTCTTATGCTGTTGTGTTGCACGACTGGAGATGCAGTGTGTAACCCGTTTATTGCATGCAGGGGAGCAGGGCTCCCACAAACCTGCGGAGAGGTTATGGCTGAGGAATTGCAGAGCCCTAGCATTCTTACATGGTCCGTGTTGGCATCTGTGGCACTGGGCAGGGTGAAAGGTCAGAGCGGGAGAGGTCGGCACTGGTGAACGGCAAGGGGCAGTTTCATTCATAAAGGGACATGTGAATGGGAACGGGAGACTTCACAGCCCGGTACATTCCACTGAGTGTTTTACAGCCAAGGCTCTTCCAACCAGCCTTCCCAGCGAAGTCACACCAAGACCTGTCCAACCAGCCCACGATTGGAGTCGCAGCCTTGACGGAATCCCACAGGAAACATCTTTCTATTTTATAGCAGAACAAAGTTCAGGTTCTCTGGAACACAGACACCCCTCTGTGTCCCATCTTCTTGCAATGTCTTGATTTCAAAATTCTCATCCCTTGTTTACAAATGCCTCTATGGCCTCGCCCCTCCCTATCTCTGTAATCGAGATGTCTGCGCTTCTCAAATTCTGCCCTCCTGAACACCTGATTATCATCGCTCCACCATTAGTGGCCGTGCCTTCTGTTGCCCTAGGCCCTAAGCTCTGGAACTCCCTGGCTAAACCTCTCCGCCTCCCTTTCCTCCTTCAAGACAATCCTTAAAACCGACCTCTGACCTGCGCTAATTTCTACTTATGCAGCTCGGTGTCAAATTGTTTTAGCTCATAATACTCTTGTCCTGCGCCCTGGGACATTTCACTACGTTAAAGGCGCTATATAAATACAAGTTGTTGTTAGATCCCCTCCTCATCCCTGTCCTTCGGCGCCCCACCCTGTTTGGTCTGCAATTTGCACCTTCTGCCCAGAGTTACAGTGGTCACATTCGCTAACTGGAAAAGACAAACAAGTCGTTTGTTTAGCAATGTATAGCTTTTCCTTTCCTATTCTCCTGAGCTTTCTTTCCCGAAAGAAATATCAGGCAAGGAGGGGCTCTCCTCGATCACTGTTCCCAGCTCCAAGGCGAACACCTTGTCAGTCTGCATGAGACTAACCCTCTCCTCTGGTCCTGCCGACTGCTCGAACACAGCAGCCTGCTGCTCTCTGCTGGTGCACACTGATACTGCAGCACCAAGCCATTTCATCCAACACCAACACCTTCCTGCCACAAAATCAGATTAGCAGGGTAAGAATTACAATCCAAAAATAGGCTGAAAATTAAATGTAGGCCCCATGACCAACACCAAGATTGTAGCAAGGAATATTCTCCAGAGGGAGTAGTCGCTGCCCAGATTGTTCCATATTTTAATTGTAGAAATGTATATAAATATTTAAAGCTAGAAAACTATGAGGAGGCAATGGGTTTAGTTTGGGATTTCTTCCCTTCTTCGAATAGTGCCGTGGAATCTTTGACATCCACCTTTGTGGGCAGACGCAGCTTAGGTTTATTGTCCATCCAAAAGACGGCATTCTCTGACAGTGCAGCGCTCACTCAGTATTGCCCCTCTGACAGTACGGCGCTCCCTCCTCCTCCTCCTCCCCCCTCCCCCTCTCCCCTCCCTCTCCCCTCCCTCACCCCTCTCTCTCTCTCTCGCTCTCCTCCCACTTCCTCTCTCTCGCTCTCCTCCCACTTCCTCTCTCTCCCTCCCCCTCTCTCTCTCCCCCCGTCCTCTCTCTCT
>NC_091983.1:3533565-3578808 GCF_044704955.1 Pristiophorus japonicus | reverse complement strand
GAAGGCGGGCGGAGCGGGAAGATGGCGGCGGGCTGTAGCCGGGCCCGGGGAGCGGGTTGAGGGCTGAGGACGGGCCGGGATGGGCTGGGAGCTGGTGGGCCTGCTCCGGCGCGGGGTGTGGGCGGCGCTGACCGGCGGCTGTTACCTGGAGCCCCAACAGGGCGGCTTCGCCAACACCTTCCACCTCTACCTGTGGCTGGCGCTGCTCGCCGCCCCCTTCGTGCTGCACCTGGTGAGTGACGGGGGGAGGGCAGGGCCGTGAGGGGGCTGGGGAGTGGGTCTGGGAGAGGGGTCGGGGACTGGGACTGGGGGAGGGGTCTGGGACTGGGGAGAGGGGTCTGGGACTGGGGAGAGGGGTCTGGGAGAGGGGTCTGGGACTGGGGGAGGGGTCTGGGACTGGGGAGAGGGGTCTGGGAGAGGGGTCTGGGAGAGGGGTCGGGGACTGGGACTGGGGGAGGGGTCTGGGACTGGGGAGAGGGGTCTGGGAGAGGGGTCGGGGACTGGGACTGGGGGAGGGGTCTGGGGAGAGGGGTCGGGGTCTGGGAGAGGGGTCTGGGACTGGGGGGAGGGGTCTGGGACTGGGGAGAGGGGTCTGGGAGAGGGGTCGGGGACTGGGACTGGGGGAGGGGTCTGGGACTGGGGAGAGGGGTCTGGGACTGGGGAGAGGGGACTGGGGAGAGGGGTCTGGGACTGGGGGGAGGGGACTGGGACTGGGGGGAGGGGTCGGGGAGAGGGGTCTGGGACTGGGAAGAGGCGTCTGGGACTGGGGAGAGGGGACTGGGACTGGGGGGAGGGGTCGGGGACTGGGGAGAGGGGCCTGGGGAGAGGGGTCGGAGACTGGAGGGAGGGGTCTGGGACTGGGGAGAGGGGACTGGGGAGAGGGGACTGGGGAGAGGGGACTGGGGGGGAGGGGTCTGGGACTGGGGAGAGGGGTCTGGGACTGGGGAGAGGGGACTGGGGAGAGGGGTCTGGGACTGGGGAGAGGGGACTGGGGAGAGGGGTCTGGGACTGGGGGGAGGGGACTGGGGAGAGGGGTCGGGGACTGTGGAGAGGGGTCGGGGACTGGGGGGAGTGGAGAGGGGTCGGCGGGGACTGGGGGGAGGGGAGAGGGGTCGGGGACTGGGGGGAGGGGACTGGGGAGAGGGGTCGGGGACTGGGGGAGGGGTCTGGGACTGGGGAGAGGGGTCGGGGACTGGGGAGAGGGGTCTGGGGAGAGGGGTCGGAGACTGGAGGGAGGGGTCTGGGACTGGGGAGAGGGGTCTGGGACTGGGGAGAGGGGACTGGGGAGAGGGGTCTGGGACTGGGGGGAGCGGTCTGGGACTGGGGAGAGGGGTCTGGGAGAGGGGTCGGGGACTGGGGAGAGGGGTCTGGGACTGGGGAGAAGGTCGGGGACTGGGGGAGGAGTCTGGGACTGGGGGGAGGGGTCTGGGACTGGGGGGAGGGGTCGGGGAGAGGGGTCTGGGACTGGGGAGAGGGGTCTGGGACTGGGGAGAGGCGTCTGGGACTGGGGAGAGGGGTCTGGGACTGGGGGGAGGGGACTGGGGGGAGGGGTCTGGGACTGGGGGGAGGGGACTGGGAGAGGGGTCTGGGACTGGGGAGAGGGGTCGGGGACTGGGGGGAGGGGACTGGGGAGAGGGGTCTGGGACTGGGGGGAGGGGACTGGGGAGAGGGTCTGGGGAGAGGGGTCGGGGTCTGGGGAGAGGGGTCTGGGACTGGGGGGAGGGGTCTGGGACTGGGGAGAGGGGTCTGGGAGAGGGGACTGGGACTGGGGGAGGGGTCTGGGACTGGGGAGAGGGGTCTGGGACTGGGGAGAGGGGACTGGGGAGAGGGGTCTGGGACTGGGGGGGGGGGGGGTCTGGGACTGGGGGGAGGGGACTGGGACTGGGGGGAGGGGTCGGGGAGAGGGGTCTGGGACTGGGAAGAGGCGTCTGGGACTGGGGAGAGGGGACTGGGACTGGGGGGAGGGGTCGGGGACTGGGGAGAGGGCCTGGGGAGAGGGGGTCGGAGACTGGAGGGAGGGGTCTGGGACTGGGGAGAGGGGTCTGGGACTGGGGAGAGGGGTCTGGGACTGGGGAGAGGGGACTGGGGAGAGGGGTCTGGACTGGGGGGAGGGGTCTGGGACTGGGGAGAGGGGTCTGGGACTGGGGAGAGGGGTCTGGGACTGGGGAGAGGGGTCGGGGACTGGGGGGAGGGGTCGGGGACTGGGGGGAGGGGTCTGGGACTGGGGGGAGGGGTCTGGGACTGGGGGGAGGGGACTGGGGAGAGGGGTCTGGGACTGGGGAGAAGGGTCGGGGACTGGGGAGAGGGGTGTGGGACTGGGGGGAGGGGTCGGGGACTGGGGGGAGGGGTCTGGGACTGGGGGGAGGGGTCTGGGACTGGGGAGAGGGGTCTGGGACTGGGGAGAGGGGTCTGGGACTGGGGAGAGGGGACTGGGGAGAGGGGACTGGGGAGAGGGGACTGGGGACTGGGGAGAGGGGACTGGGGAGAGGAGTCTGGGACTGGGGGGAGGGGTCTGGGACTGGGGGGAGGGGTCTGGGACTGTGGGGAGGGGTCTGGGACTGGGGAGAGGGGTCTGGGACTGGGGGGAGGGGTCGGGGACTGGGGGGAGGGGTCGGGGACTGGGGGGAGGGGTGGGGACTGGGGGGAGGGGTCTGGGACTGGGGGGAGGGGTCTGGGACTGGGGGGAGGGGACTGGGGAGAGGGGTCTGGGACTGGGGAGAGGGGTCTGGGACTGGGGAGAGGGGTCTGGGACTGGGGGGAGGGGTCTGGACTGGGGAGAAGGGTCGGGGACTGGGGAGAGGGGTGTGGGACTGGGGGGAGGGGTCGGGGACTGGGAAGAGGGGTCTGGGACTGGGGAGAGAGGTCTGGGACTGGGGGAGAGGGGTGTGGGACTGGGGGAGAGGTCGGGGACTGGGGGGAGGGGTCGGGGACTGGGGTCTGGGACTGGGGAGAGAGGTCTGGGACTGGGGAGAGGCGTCTGGGACTGGGGAGAGGGGTCGGGGACTGGGGAGAGGCGGTCTGGGACTGGGGGGAGGGGTCTGGGACTGGGGAGAGGGTGGGGATGGGACTGGGGGGGGTCTGGGACTGGGGAGAGGGGTCTGGGACTGGGGAGAGGGGACTGGGGAGAGGGGTCTGGGACTGGGGGGGGGGTCTGGGACTGGGGGGAGGGGACTGGGACTGGGGGGAGGGGTCGGGGAGAGGGGTCTGGGACTGGGAAGAGGCGTCTGGGACTGGGGAGAGGGGACTGGGGGGAGGGTCGGGGACTGGGGAGAGGGGCCTGGGGAGAGGGGTCGGAGACTGGAGGGAGGGGTCTGGGACTGGGGAGAGGGGTCTGGGACTGGGGAGAGGGGACTGGGGAGAGGGGTCTGGGACTGGGGGGAGGGGTCTGGGACTGTGGGGAGGGGACTGGGGAGAGGGTTCTGGGACTGGGGAGAGGGGTCGGGGACTGGAGGGAGGGGTCGGGGACTGGGGGGAGGGGTCGGGGACTGGGGGGAGGGGTCGGGGACTGGGGGGAGGGGTCTGGGACTGGGGGGAGGGGTCTGGGACTGGGGGGAGGGGACTGGGGAGAGGGGTCTGGGACTGGGGAGAAGGGTCGGGGACTGGGGAGAGGGGTGTGGGACTGGGGGGAGGGGTCGGGGACTGGGGGGAGGGGTCGGGGACTGGGAAGAGGGGTCTGGGACTGGGGAGAGGGGTCTGGGACTGGGGAGAGGGGTCTGGGACTGGGGAGAGGGGACTGGGGAGAGGGGACTGGGGACTGGGGAGAGGGGACTGGGGAGAGGGGTCTGGGGACTGGGGAGAGGGGTCTGGGACTGGGAGAGGGGTCTGGGACTGGGGGGAGGGGTCTGGGACTGTGGGGAGGGGTCTGGGACTGGGGACAGGGGTCTGGGACTGGGGACAGGGGTCGGGGACTGGGGGAGGGGTCGGGGACTGGGGGGAGGGGTCGGGGACTGGGGGAGGGGTCTGGGACTGGGGGGAGGGGTCTGGGACTGGGGGGAGGGGTCTGGGACTGGGGGGAGGGGTCTGGGACTGGGGAGAGGGGTCTGGGACTGGGGAGAGGGGTCTGGGACTGGGGGGAGGGGTCGGGGACTGGGGAGAGGGGTGTGGGACTGGGGGGAGGGGTCTGGGACTGGGAAGAGAGGTCTGGGACTGGGGAGAGGGGTCTGGGACTGGGGAGAGGGGTCTGGGACTGGGGAGAGGGGTCTGGGACTGGGGAGAGGGGTGTGGGACTGGGGGGAGGGGTCGGGGACTGGGGGGAGGGGTCGGGGACTGGGGAGAGAGGTCTGGGACTGGGGAGAGAGGACTGGGGAGAGGGGTCGGGGACTGGGGGAGAGGGGTCTGGGACTGGGGGGAGGGGTCTGGGACTGGGGGGAGGGGTCTGGGACTGGGGGGAGGGGACTGGGGAGAGGGGACTGGGGGGAGGGGTCTGGGACTGGGGGGAGGGGACTGGGGAGAGGGGACTGGGGGGAGGGGTCTGGGACTGGGGGGAGGGGTCTGGGAGAGGGACTGGGACTGGGGGGAGTGGTCTGGGACTGGGGGTCGGGGACTGGGGAGAGGGGACTGTGGAGAGGGGTCGGGGACTGGGGAGAGGGGTCTGGGACTGGGGGGAGGGGTCTGGGACTGGGGAGAGGGGTCGGGGACTGGGGAGAGGGGTCGGGGACTGGAGGGAGGGGTCTGGGTCTGGGGAGAGGGGTCTGGGGAGAGGGGTCTGGGACTGGGGGGAGGGGTCTGGGACTGGGGAGAGGGGTCTGGGACTGGGGGGAGGGGTCTGGGACTGGGGGAAGGGGTCTGGGACTGGGGGGAGGGGTCTGGGACTGGGGGGAGGGGTCTGGGACTGGGGGGAGGGGTCTGGGACTGGGGGGAGGGGTCTGGACTGGGGAGAGGGGTCTGGGACTGGGGAGAGGGGTCTGGGACTGGGGAGAGGGGTCTGGGACTGGGGAGAGGGGTCGGGGACTGGGGGGAGGGGACTGGGACTGGGGGGAGGGGACTGGGGGGAGGGGTCGGGGAGAGGGGAGCGGGAGAGGGGAGCGGGGTCGGGGACTGGGGAGAGGGGTCTGGGACTGGGGAGAGGGGACTGGGGAGAGGGGTCTGGGACTGGGGATCGGGGTCTGGGACTGGGGATCGGGGTCTGGGACTGGGGAGAGGGGACGGGGACTGGGGAGAGGGGTCTGGGACTGGGGAGAGGGGACTGGGACTGGGGGGAGGGGACTGGGGGGAGGGGTCGGGGAGAGGGGAGCGGGGTCGGGGACTGGGGAGAGGGGTCTGGAGGGGGAAGGGCTGGGACTGGGAGAGGGGTCTGGGACTGGGGAGAGGGGTCTGGGACTGGGGATCGGGGTCTGGGACTGGGGAGAGGGGACGGGGACTGGGGAGAGGGGTCTGGGACTGGGGAGAGGGGACTTTGGATAGGGGTCTGGGACTGGGGAGAGGGGTCTGGGACTGGGGAGAGGGGCTGGGGATAGGGGTCTGGGACTGGGGAGAGGGGTCTGGGACTGGGGATAGGGGACTGGGGAGAGGGGTCTGGGGAGAGGGGACTGGGACTGGGGAGAGGGGTCTGGGACTGGGGAGAGGGGACTGGGGATAGGGTTCAGGGACTGGGGAGAGGGGTCTGGGACTGGGGAGAGGGGGCAGAGACTGGGGAGAGGGGTCTGGGACTGGGGAGAGGGGGCAGAGGAGAGGGGACTGGGGAAAGGGGTCGGGGACTGGGGAGAGGGTGCAGATGAAAGGGTCGGGGACTGGGGAGAGGGGACTGGGGAGAGGGGTCGGGGACTGGGGAGAGGGGTCGGCGACTGGGGAGAGGGACTGGGGGAGGGGTCTGGGACTGTGGGGAGGGGTCTGGGACTGTGGGGAGGGGTCTGGGACTGTGGGGAGGGGTCTGGGACTGGGGGGAGGGGTCTGGGACTGGGGAGAGGGGTCTGGGACTGGGGAGAGGGGGCAGAGGTGAGGGGTCGGGGACTGGGGAGAGGGGACTGGGGAGAGGGGTCTGGGACTGGGGGGAGCGGTCTGGGACTGGAGAGGGGTCTGGGAGAGGGGTCGGGGACTGGGGAGAGGGGTCGGGGACTGGGGAGAGGGGTCTGGGACTGGGGGGAGGGGTCTGGGACTGGGGAGAGGGGTCTGGGACTGGGGAGAGGGGTCTGGGACTGGGGAGAGGGGTCTGGGACTGGGGGGAGGGGTCTGGGACTGGGGAGAAGGGTCGGGGACTGGGGGGAGGAGTCTGGGACTGGGGAGAGGGGTCTGGGACTGGGGGGAGGGGTCTGGGACTGGGGGGAGGGGTCTGGGACTGGGGAGAGGGGACTGGGGAGAGGCGTCTGGAACTGGGGAGAGGGGTCTGGGACTGGGGGTCGGGGACTGGGGAGAGGGGACTGTGGAGAGGGGTCGGGGACTGGGGAGAGGGGTCTGGGACTGGGGGGAGGGGTCTGGGACTGGGGAGAGGGGTCGGGGACTGGGGAGAGGGGTCGGGGACTGGAGGGAGGGGTCTGGGTCTGGGGAGAGGGGTCTGGGGAGAGGGGTCTGGGACTGGGGGGAGGGGTCTGGGACTGGGGAGAGGGGTCTGGGACTGGGGGGAGGGGTCTGGGACTGGGGGAAGGGGTCTGGGACTGGGGGGAGGGGTCTGGGACTGGGGGGAGGGGTCTGGGACTGGGGGGAGGGGTCTGGGACTGGGGAGAGGGGTCTGGGACTGGGGAGAGGGGTCTGGGACTGGGGAGAGGGGTCTGGGACTGGGGAGAGGGGTCTGGGACTGGGGAGAGGGGTCGGGGACTGGGGGGAGGGGACTGGGACTGGGGGGAGGGGACTGGGGGGAGGGGTCGGGGAGAGGGGAGCGGGGTCGGGGACTGGGGAGAGGGGTCTGGGACTGGGGAGAGGGGTCTGGGACTGGGGAGAGGGGTCTGGGACTGGGGATCGGGGTCTGGGACTGGGGAGAGGGGACGGGGACTGGGGAGAGGGGTCTGGGACTGGGGAGAGGGGACTGGGACTGGGGGGAGGGGACTGGGGGGAGGGGTCGGGGAGAGGGGAGCGGGGTCGGGGACTGGGGAGAGGGGTCTGGGACTGGGGAGAGGGGTCTGGGACTGGGGAGAGGGGTCTGGGACTGGGGAGAGGGGTCTGGGACTGGGGATCGGGGTCTGGGACTGGGGAGAGGGGACGGGGACTGGGGAGAGGGGTCTGGGACTGGGGAGAGGGGACTTTGGATAGGGGGTCTGGGACTGGGGAGAGGGGTCTGGGACTGGGGAGAGGGGACTGGGGATAGGGTCTGGGACTGGGGAGAGGGGTCTGGGACTGGGGATAGGGGACTGGGGAGAGGGGTCTGGGGAGAGGGGACTGGGACTGGGGAGAGGGGTCTGGGACTGGGGAGAGGGGACTGGGGATAGGGTTCAGGGACTGGGGAGAGGGGTCTGGGACTGGGGAGAGGGGGCAGAGACTGGGGAGAGGGGTCTGGGACTGGGGAGAGGGGGCAGAGGAGAGGGGACTGGGGAAAGGGGTCGGGGACTGGGGAGAGGGTGCAGATGAAAGGGTCGGGGACTGGGGAGAGGGGACTGGGGAGAGGGGTCGGGGACTGGGGAGAGGGGTCGGCGACTGGGGAGAGGGGACTGGGGATAGGGGTCTGGGACTGGGGGGAGGGGTCTGGGACTGTGGGGAGGGGTCTGGGACTGTGGGGAGGGGTCTGGGACTGGGGGGAGGGGTCTGGGACTGGGGGGAGGGGTCTGGGACTGGGGAGAGGGGGCAGAGGTGAGGGGTCGGGGACTGGGGAGAGGGGTCTGGGACTGGGGGGAGCGGTCTGGGACTGGGGAGAGGGGTCTGGGAGAGGGGTCGGGGACTGGGGAGAGGGGTCGGGGACTGGGGAGAGGGGTCTGGGACTGGGGGGAGGGGTCTGGGACTGGGGAGAGGGGTCTGGGACTGGGGAGAGGGGTCTGGGACTGGGGGGAGGGGTCTGGGACTGGGGAGAAGGGTCGGGGACTGGGGGGAGGAGTCTGGGACTGGGGAGAGGGGTCTGGGACTGGGGGGAGGGGTCTGGGACTGGGGGGAGGGGTCTGGGACTGGGGAGAGGGGACTGGGGAGAGGCGTCTGGAACTGGGGAGAGGGGTCTGGGACTGGGGGGAGGGGACTGGGGGGAGGGTTCTGGGACTGGGGGGAGGGGACTGGGGAGAGGGGTCTGGGACTGGGGGGAGGGGTCTGGGACTGGGGGGAGGGGACTGGGGAGAAGGGTCTGGGACTGGGGGGAGGGGACTGGGGAGAGGGGACTGGGACTGGGGGGAGGGGTCTGGGACTGGGGAGAGGGGACTGGGGAGAGGGTCTGGGACTGGGGGGAGGGGACTGGGGAGAGGGGACTGGGGAGAGTGGTCGGGGACTGTGGAGAGGGGTCGGGGACTGGGGGGAGGGGACTGGGACTGGGGAGAGGGGTCGGGGACTGGGGAGAGGGGTCGGGGACTGGGGAGAGGGGTCGGGGACTGGGGAGAGGGGTCGGGGACTGGGGAGAGGGGTCGGGGTCTGGGGAGAGGGGTCTGGGACTGGGGGGAGGGGTCTGGGACTGGGGAGAGGGGTCGGGGACTGGGGAGAGGGGTCGGGGACTGGGGAGAGGGGTCTGGGACTGGGGGGAGGGGTCTGGGACTGGGGGGAGGGGTCTGGGACTGGGGGGAGGGGTCTGGGACTGGGGGGAGGGGTCTGGGACTGGGGGGAGGGGTCTGGGACTGGGGGGAGGGGTCTGGGACTGGGGGGAGGGGTCTGGGACTGGGGGGAGGGGTCTGGGACTGGGGGGAGGGGACTGGGGGGAGGGGTCGGGGAGAGGGGAGCGGGGTCGGGGACTGGGGAGAGGGGTCTGGGACTGGGGAGAGGGGTCTGGGACTGGGGAGAGGGGTCTGGGACTGGGGAGAGGGGTCTGGGACTGGGGATCGGGGTCTGGGACTGGGGAGAGGGGACGGGGACTGGGGAGAGGGGTCTGGGACTGGGGAGAGGGGACTTTGGATAGGGGTCTGGGACTGGGGAGAGGGGTCTGGGACTGGGGAGAGGGGACTGGGGATAGGGGTCTGGGACTGGGGAGAGGGGTCTGGGACTGGGGATAGGGGACTGGGGAGAGGGGTCTGGGGAGAGGGGACTGGGACTGGGGAGAGGGGTCTGGGACTGGGGAGAGGGGACTGGGGATAGGGTTCAGGGACTGGGGAGAGGGGTCTGGGACTGGGGAGAGGGGGCAGAGACTGGGGAGAGGGGTCTGGGACTGGGGAGAGGGGGCAGAGGAGAGGGGACTGGGGAAAGGGGTCGGGGACTGGGGAGAGGGTGCAGATGAAAGGGTCGGGGACTGGGGAGAGGGGACTGGGGAGAGGGGTCGGGGACTGGGGAGAGGGGTCGGCGACTGGGGAGAGGGGACTGTGGGGAGGGGTCTGGGACTGTGGGGAGGGGTCTGGGACTGTGGGGAGGGGTCTGGGACTGTGGGGAGGGGTCTGGGACTGGGGGGAGGGGTCTGGGACTGGGGAGAGGGGTCTGGGACTGGGGAGAGGGGGCAGAGGTGAGGGGTCGGGGACTGGGGAGAGGGGACTGGGGAGAGGGGTCTGGGACTGGGGGGAGCGGTCTGGGACTGGGGAGAGGGGTCGGGGACTGGGGAGAGGGGTCGGGGACTGGGGAGAGGGGTCTGGGACTGGGGGGAGGGGTCTGGGACTGGGGAGAGGGGTCTGGGACTGGGGAGAGGGGTCTGGGACTGGGGAGAGGGGTCTGGGACTGGGGGGAGGGGTCTGGGACTGGGGAGAAGGGTCGGGGACTGGGGGGAGGAGTCTGGGACTGGGGAGAGGGGTCTGGGACTGGGGGGAGGGGTCTGGGACTGGGGGGAGGGGTCTGGGACTGGGGAGAGGGGACTGGGGAGAGGCGTCTGGAACTGGGGAGAGGGGTCTGGGACTGGGGGTCGGGGACTGGGGAGAGGGGACTGTGGAGAGGGGTCGGGGACTGGGGAGAGGGGTCTGGGACTGGGGGGAGGGGTCTGGGACTGGGGAGAGGGGTCGGGGACTGGGGAGAGGGGTCGGGGACTGGAGGGAGGGGTCTGGGTCTGGGGAGAGGGGTCTGGGGAGAGGGGTCTGGGACTGGGGGGAGGGGTCTGGGACTGGGGAGAGGGGTCTGGGACTGGGGGGAGGGGTCTGGGACTGGGGGAAGGGGTCTGGGACTGGGGGGAGGGGTCTGGGACTGGGGGGAGGGGTCTGGGACTGGGGGGAGGGGTCTGGGACTGGGGAGAGGGGTCTGGGACTGGGGAGAGGGGTCTGGGACTGGGGAGAGGGGTCTGGGACTGGGGAGAGGGGTCTGGGACTGGGGAGAGGGGTCGGGGACTGGGGGGAGGGGACTGGGACTGGGGGGAGGGGACTGGGGGGAGGGGTCGGGGAGAGGGGAGCGGGGTCGGGGACTGGGGAGAGGGGTCTGGGACTGGGGAGAGGGGTCTGGGACTGGGGAGAGGGGTCTGGGACTGGGGATCGGGGTCTGGGACTGGGGAGAGGGGACGGGGACTGGGGAGAGGGGTCTGGGACTGGGGAGAGGGGACTGGGACTGGGGGGAGGGGACTGGGGGGAGGGGTCGGGGAGAGGGGAGCGGGGTCGGGGACTGGGGAGAGGGGTCTGGGACTGGGGAGAGGGGTCTGGGACTGGGGAGAGGGGTCTGGGACTGGGGAGAGGGGTCTGGGACTGGGGATCGGGGTCTGGGACTGGGGAGAGGGGACGGGGACTGGGGAGAGGGGTCTGGGACTGGGGAGAGGGGACTTTGGATAGGGGTCTGGGACTGGGGAGAGGGGTCTGGGACTGGGGAGAGGGGACTGGGGATAGGGGTCTGGGACTGGGGAGAGGGGTCTGGGACTGGGGATAGGGGACTGGGGAGAGGGGTCTGGGGAGAGGGGACTGGGACTGGGGAGAGGGGTCTGGGACTGGGGAGAGGGGACTGGGGATAGGGTTCAGGGACTGGGGAGAGGGGTCTGGGACTGGGGAGAGGGGGCAGAGACTGGGGAGAGGGGTCTGGGACTGGGGAGAGGGGGCAGAGGAGAGGGGACTGGGGAAAGGGGTCGGGGACTGGGGAGAGGGTGCAGATGAAAGGGTCGGGGACTGGGGAGAGGGGACTGGGGAGAGGGGTCGGGGACTGGGGAGAGGGGTCGGCGACTGGGGAGAGGGGACTGGGGATAGGGGTCTGGGACTGGGGGGAGGGGTCTGGGACTGTGGGGAGGGGTCTGGGACTGTGGGGAGGGGTCTGGGACTGGGGGGAGGGGTCTGGGACTGGGGAGAGGGGTCTGGGACTGGGGAGAGGGGGCAGAGGTGAGGGGTCGGGGACTGGGGAGAGGGGTCTGGGACTGGGGGGAGCGGTCTGGGACTGGGGAGAGGGGTCTGGGAGAGGGGTCGGGGACTGGGGAGAGGGGTCGGGGACTGGGGAGAGGGGTCTGGGACTGGGGGGAGGGGTCTGGGACTGGGGAGAGGGGTCTGGGACTGGGGAGAGGGGTCTGGGACTGGGGAGAGGGGTCTGGGACTGGGGGGAGGGGTCTGGGACTGGGGAGAAGGGTCGGGGACTGGGGGGAGGAGTCTGGGACTGGGGAGAGGGGTCTGGGACTGGGGGGAGGGGTCTGGGACTGGGGGGAGGGGTCTGGGACTGGGGAGAGGGGACTGGGGAGAGGCGTCTGGAACTGGGGAGAGGGGTCTGGGACTGGGGGGAGGGGACTGGGGGGAGGGTTCTGGGACTGGGGGGAGGGGACTGGGGAGAGGGGTCTGGGACTGGGGGGAGGGGTCTGGGACTGGGGGGAGGGGACTGGGGAGAAGGGTCTGGGACTGGGGGGAGGGGACTGGGGAGAGGGGACTGGGACTGGGGGGAGGGGTCTGGGACTGGGGAGAGGGGACTGGGGAGAGGGTCTGGGACTGGGGGGAGGGGACTGGGGAGAGGGGACTGGGGAGAGTGGTCGGGGACTGTGGAGAGGGGTCGGGGACTGGGGGGAGGGGACTGGGACTGGGGAGAGGGGTCGGGGACTGGGGAGAGGGGTCGGGGACTGGGGAGAGGGGTCGGGGACTGGGGAGAGGGGTCGGGGTCTGGGGAGAGGGGTCTGGGACTGGGGGGAGGGGTCTGGGACTGGGGAGAGGGGTCGGGGACTGGGGAGAGGGGTCGGGGACTGGGGAGAGGGGTCTGGGACTGGGGGGAGGGGTCTGGGACTGGGGGGAGGGGTCTGGGACTGGGGGGAGGGGTCTGGGACTGGGGGGAGGGGTCTGGGACTGGGGGGAGGGGTCTGGGACTGGGGGGAGGGGTCTGGGACTGGGGGGAGGGGTCTGGGACTGGGGGGAGGGGTCTGGGACTGGGGGGAGGGGTCTGGGACTGGGGGGAGGGGTCTGGGACTGGGGGGAGGGGTCTGGGACTGGGGGGAGGGGTCTGGGACTGGGGGGAGGGGTCTGGGACTGGGGAGAAGGGTCTGGGACTGGGGAGAGGGGTCTAGGACTGAGGAGAGGGGTCTGGGACTGGGGAGAGGGGCCTGGGGAGAGTCGGGGACTGGGGAGAGGGGTCTGGGACTGGGGGGAGGGGTCGGGGAGAGGGGAGCGGGGTCTGGGACTGGGGAGAGGGGTCTGGGACTGGGGAGAGGGGACTGGGGAGAGGGGTCTGGGACTGGGGAGAGGGGTCTGGGACTGGGGAGAAGGGTCTGGGACTGGGGGGAGGGGTCTGGGACTGGGGAGAGGGGTCTGGGACTGGGGAGAGGGGACTGGGGAGAGGGGTCTGGGACTGGGGAGAGGGGACTGGGGATAGGGGTCTGGGACTGGGGATAGGGGACTGGGGAGAGGGGTCTGGGGAGAGGGGACTGGGACTGGGGAGAGGGGATAGGGGTCTGGGACTGGGGAGAGGGGACTGGGGAGAGGTGTCTGGGCCTGGGGAGAGGGGACTGGGGATAGGGTTCTGGGACTGGGGAGAGGGGTCTGGGACTGGGGAGAGGGGGCAGAGGAGAGGGGTCGGGGACTGGGGAGAGGGGTCGAGGAGAGGGGTCGGGGACTGGGGAGAGGGGTCGGGGACTGGGGAGAGGGGTCGGGGACTGGGGAGGGGTCGGGGACTGGGGAGAGGGGTCAGGGACTGGGGAGAGGGGTCGGGGACTGGGGAGAGGGGTCTGGGACTGGGGAGAGGGGGCAGAGGAGAAGGGTCGGGGACTGGGGAGAGGGGTCGAGGAGAGGGGTCGGGGACTGGGGAGAGGGGTCGGGGACTGGGGAGAGGGGTCGGGGACTGGGGAGAGGGGTCGGGGACTGGGGAGAGGGGTCGGGGACTGGGGAGGGGTCGGGGACTGGGGAGAGGGGTCAGGGACTGGGGAGAGGGGACTGGGGAGAGGGGACTGGGGAGAGGGGACTGGGGAGAGGGGTCGGGGACTGGGGAGAGGGGTCTGGGTCGGGGACTGTGGGGAGGGGTCGGGGACTGTGGGGAGGGGTCGGGGACTGTGGGGAGGGGACTGGGGAGAGGGGTCGGGGACTGGGGAGAGGGGTCGGGGACTGGGGAGAGGGGTCTGGGACTGGGGGGTGGGGTCGGGGACTGGGGAGAGGGGTCGGGGACTGGGGGGAGGGGTCGGGGACTGGGGGGAGGGGTCGGGGACTGGGGGGAGGGGTCGGGGACTGGGGGGAGGGGTCGGGGACTGGGGGGAGGGGTCGGGGACTGTGGAGAGGGGTCGGGGACTGTGGAGAGGGGTCGGGGACTGTGGAGAGGGGTCGGGGACTGTGGAGAGGGGTCGGGGACTGTGGAGAGGGGTCGGGGACTGTGGAGAGGGGTCGGGGACTGTGGAGAGGGGTCGGGTTGGGGAGAGGAGTCGAGGCCAGGGGTGAGGGGTCGGGTTGTGCAGAGGGGTCGGAGACTGGGGAGAGGGGTCGGGGCCAGGGGTGAGGGGTCGGGTTGTGCAGAGGGGTCGGGGGCTGGGGAGAGGGGTCGAGGCCAGGGGTGAGGGGTCGGGTTGTGGAGAGGGATCGGGGACTGGGGAGAGGGGTCGGGGACTGGCGAGAGGGGTCGGGGGCAGAGGAGAGGGGTCGGGGACTGGGGAGAGTGGCCGGGGGCAGGGGAGAGGGGTCGGGGGCAGAGGAGAGGGGTCGGGGGCAGAGGAGAGGGGTCGGGGGCAGGGGAGAGGGGTCGGGGGCAGGGGAGAGGGGTCGGGGGCAGGGGAGAGGGGTCGGGGACTGGGGAGAGGGGTCGAGGCCAGGGGTGAGGGGTCGGGTTGTGGAGAGGGGTCGGGGACTGGGGAGAGGGGTCGAGGCCAGGGGTGAGGGGTCGGGTTGTGGAGAGGGGTCGGGGACTGGGGAGAGGGGTCGAGGCCAGGGGTGAGGGGTCGGGTTGTGGAGAGGGGTCGAGGCCAGGGGTGAGGGGTCGGGTTGTGGAGAGGGGTCGGGGACTGGGGAGAGGGGTCGAGGTGAGGGGTCGAGTTGTGGAAAGGGGTCGGGGATTGTCGAGAGGAATTGGGGAGATGGGCAGGGGTGAGGGGTCGGGTTGTGGAGAGGGGTCGGGGACAGGGGTGAGGGGTCGGGTTGTGAAGAGGGGACAAGGGAGGGGTCGGAGATTGTCGAGAGGATTGTGGAGAGGGGTCGGGGAGAGGGTCGGGGATTGTCGAGAGGAATTGGGGAGATGGGCCGGGGAGAGGGGTCGAGGCCGGGGGTGAGGGGTCAGGTTGTGGAGAGGGGTCGGGGAGAGGGGTTGAGGCCAGGGGTGAGGGGTCGGGTTGTGGAGAGGGGTCGGGGGGAGGGGGAAGGGGTCGGGGATTGTCGAGAGGAATTGGGGAGATGGGTCGGGGACAGGGGAGCGGGTTTGGGGACATGGGAGAGGTGCATGGTCATGGGGATGGAGCAAAGGCAGGGCATGAGTAAGGGGACGGGGCAGGGCCAGGGAGGGGGAGGTGAGAAGCGGGTGGTGCCAGTTGAAGAAGGGACTGAGTCAATGTGATGAGGAAAGGGTCATGTTAATGGGTATTCACATGCAGAAGGGCCTGTGTTTTGGAAGGGATGGGGTTAGAAGGGACTAGGATATAGGAACAGGATGAGGCCATTCAGACCCTCGTGTCTGTTCTGCTATTCACTGAGATCATGGCTAATCTGTATGCTGACTCTATCCCTCTGCTTTGGCTCCTTATCCCTTAATACCCTTCTTTAGTCCTCCCTGTGAGTGGACGTTGCTGGCAAGGCCAGCATTTATTGCCCAACCGCTGCAGTCCTTGTGGTGAAGGTGCTCCCACAGCGCTGTTAGGGAGGAAGTTCCAGGATTTTGACCCGGCGACGATGAAGGAACAGTGATATATTTCCCAAGTCAGGATGGTGTGTGATTTGAATGGGAACTTGGAGGTGGTGATGTTCCCATGCGCCTGCTGTCCTTGTCCTTCGAGGCGGTGGAGGTCGTGGGTTTGGGAGGTGCTGTCGAAGAAGCCATCGCGAGTTGCTGCAGAGCATCTTGTAGATGGTACACACTGCAGCCAGGGGGCGCCGGTGGTGGAGGGAGTGAGTGTTGAAGGTGGGGGATGGAATACTCTCCACTTGCCTCATGAGTGCAGCTCCAACAACACTCAAGAAGCCAATCAAGCGGGCTGCTTTGTCCTGGATGGTGTCGAGCTTCTTGAGTGTTGTTGGAGCTGCACTCATCCAGGCAAGTGGTGAGTATTCCATTTCACTCCTGACTTGTGCCTTGTAGATTGTGGAAAGGTTTTGGGGAGTCAGGAGGCGAGACACTCACCGCAGAATACCCAGCCTCTGACCTGCTCTTGTTGCCACAGTATTTATGTGGCTGGTCCAGTTAAGTTTCTGGTCAATGGTGAGCCCCAGAATGTTGATGAGGGATTCAGCGATGGTGAAGGAGAGATGGTTAGACTCTCGCTTGTTGGAGATGGTCATTGCCTGGCACTTGTGTGGTGTGAATGTTACTTGCCATTTACCCATCCAAGCCTGAATGCTGTTCAGGTCTTGCTGCATGCAGGCATGGACTGCTCTATTATCTGAGGAGTTGCGAATGGAACTGAACATGGTGTAGTCATCAGCGAACATCCCCACTTCTGACCTTATGATGGAGTGAAGGCTAGCAAAAATCTATTGATCTCAGATTTAAAATAATTAATCGAACTATCAGCTACTACTTTTTGTCGGAGAGAGTTCCACACTTCTATCAACTTCTACGTGAAGAAGCCTTTCCTAACTTCTCCCCAAATGGCCTGGCTCTGATTTTAAAGTTATGTCCCCTTATTCTAGACGCCCCCAACATTCTCTACCTATCCTATCGATTCCTTCCAAATCCTGCAAACCTCAATCGAATCACCCCTTGACCATCTATATTTTATGGACTGCAAGCCTGGTTTAGGTCATCTCTCCTCATCACCTTGGAGCCCTGGTAACATTCTGGGGAATCTGCACTGCATTGCTTTTTCCAAGCCCAATATATCCTTCCACAGGTGCTGTGCCCAGAACTGCCCAGTGCTCCAGGTGTGGTCTAACCAGAGCTTTGTATTGCTGCAGCTTAACCTCCCCTTTATATTCTAACCTAAAGTTATTTAAAGACAACTCGGATCGATTCTTTTTTGGTCCAAAATGAAAACCTCACACTTAGCTGTGTTGAAATTTAGCTGCCACAGTTTTTCTCACTCACTTAATTTATCAGTGATTCTGTGATTTTAAACTCCCATCTATACTACTTACTGTGCCACCAATCTTTGTGTAATCGGCAAACTTGGATTATATGGCTCTCATCATCATCATCATCATAGGCAGTCCCACGGAATCAAGGAAGATTTGCTTCCACTCCTGAAGTGAGTTCTTTGGTGGCTGAACAGTCCAATACGAGAGCCACAGACTCTGTCACAGGTGGGACAGACAGTGGTTGAGGGAAAGGGTGGGTGGGACTGGTTTGCCGCATGCTCCTTCCGCTGTCTGCGCTTGATTTCTGCACGCTGTCGGCGACAAGACTCGAGGTGCTCAGCGCCCTCCCGGATGCACTTTCTCCACTTAGGGCGGTCTTTGGCCAGGGTCTCCCAGATGTCGGTGGGGATGTTGCACTTTACCAGGGAGGCTTTGAGGGTGTCCTTGTAATGTTTCCTCTGTCCACCTTTGGCTCGTTTGCCGTGAAGGAGATCCGCATAAAGCACGTGCTTTGGGAGTCTCATGACTGGCATGCGGACAATGTGGCCTGCCCAGTGAAGCTGATCGAGTGTGGTCAGTGCTTCAATGCGGGAGATGTTAGCCTGGACGAGGACGCTGGTGTTGGTGCGTCTGTCCTCCCAGGGGATTTGTAGGATCTTGCGGAGACATCGTTGGTGATATATCTCCAGCGACTTGAGGTGTCTACTGTACATGGTACATGTCTCTGAGCCATACAGGTGGGCGGGTATTACTACAGCCCTGTAGACCACGAGCTTGGTGCTAGATTTGAGGGCCTGGTCTTCGAACACTCTCTTCCTCAGGCGGCCGAAGGCTGCACTGATGCACTGGAGGCGGTGTTGAATCTCCTCATCAATGTCTGCTTTTGTTGATAAGAGGCTCCCGAGGTATGGGAAATGGTCCACGTTGTCGAGAGCTGCGCCATGGATCTTGATGACTGGGGGGGGCAGTGCTGTGCGGCGAGGACAGGCTGGTGGAGGACCTTTGTCTTATGGATGTTTAGTGTAAGGCCCATGCTTTCGTATGCCTCAGTAAATATGTTGACTATATCCTGGAATTCAGCCTCAGAATGTGCGCAGACGCAGGCGTCGTCCGCGTACTGTAGCTCAATGACAGAGGTTGGGGTGATAAGAACATAAGAAATAGGATCAGGAGTAGGCCATATGGCCGCTTGAGCCTGCTCCGCCATTTAATACGATCATGGCTGATCCGATCATGGACTCGGCTCCACTTCCCCGCCCGCTCCCCATAACCCCTTATTCCCTTATCGTTTAAGAAATTGTCTGTTTCTGTCTTAAATTTATTCAGTATCCCAGCTTCCACAGCTCTCTGAGGCAGCGAATTCCACAGATTTACAACCCTCTGAGAGAAGAAATTCCTCCTCATCTCAGTTTTAAATGGGCGGCCCCTTAGTCTAAGATCATGCCCTCTAGTTCTAGTCTCCCCCATCAGTGGAAACAACCTCTCTGTATCCACTGTGTCAAGCCCCCTCATAATCTTATACGTTTCAATAAGATCACCTCTCATTCTTCTGAACTGCAATGAGTAGAGGCCCAACCTACTCAACCTTTCCTCATAAGTCAACTCCCTCATCCCTGGAATCAACCTAGTGAACCTTCTCTGAACTGCTTCCAAAGCAAGTATATCCTTTCATAAATATGGAAACCAAAACTGCACGCAGTATTCCAGGTGTGGCCTCACCAATATCGTATACAGCTGTAGCAAGACTTCCCTGCTTTTATACTCCATCCCCTTTGCAATAAAGGCCAAGATACCATTGGCCTTCCTGATCACTTGCTGTATCTGCATACTATCCTTTTGTGTTTAATGCACAAGTACCCCCAGGTCCCGCTGTACTGCAGCACTTTGCAATCTTTCTCCATTTAAATAGTAACTTGCTCTTTGATTTTTTTCTGCATGACATCACACTTTCCAACATTATACTCCATCTGCCAAATTTTTGCCCACTCACTTAGCCTGTCTATGTCCTTTTGCAGATTTTTTGTGTCCTCCTCACACATTGCTTTTCCTCCCATCTTTGTATCATCAGCAAACTTGGCTACGTTACACTCAGTCCCTTCTTCCAAGTCGTTAATATAGATTGTAAATAGTTGGGGTCCCAGCACTAGACATTTTGTCAGGAGTAGGGTACCGCTGGAGTTGGCTTTCCCTACCTCCTCTCTGCCAATCACACCTCCCCAGAGGGCTGTGTCTTTGCCGACCCTGGTGTTGAAGTCAGCTAGGATGATCAGTTTGTCGCGAGCGGGGACGCGGGACAGGGATGTTTCGAGGTTGGAATAAAAACCCTTTTGGTCTTATCCGTTGCATCGAGTGTTTGGGCGTACGCACTGATGACTGTGGCGCATTGGTTCCGCGATAGGGTGATACGGAGAGTCATGAGGCGTTCGTTCACCCCGCAGGGGGAGTCTTTGAGGCGGTCGGCCAGCTTATTCTTGACGGCGAAGCCGACTCTGTGGAGGCGGCGTTCTGTCTCTGGTTTCCCTTTCCAGAAGAAGGTGTAACCTCCACCTTGCTCCTTGAGTTGGCCTTCCCCTGCCCGCTGGGTCTTGCTTAGGGCTGCGATGTCGATATCAAAGCGTCTTTAAGTTCCGGGGCAACTATCGCGGTGCGGCGTTCCGGCCTGTCGCTGTTGGGATTGTCTACGAGGGTCCTGAAGTTCCAGGTCCTGAACTTCATGGAGTGAAAGATGCTTGTTTGCGTAAATTCTTTTAACGTGGGGTGGCCGTTGCACACCGGCCACCACCTGGGTTTAGCTGAGCAAGGTCTTGGTCCAATGGCAAGGGGGTCCAAGACGACTGGCGACTGAGCCGATGGTGAGATGTTGGCCCCAAGCTCGGCGCCGAGTAGCGCCCTTGATGGTCGATGGCCCGAGGCTTGGTTGGAGGCAGGCATTGGGAAGGTCAGTTGTCCGCTGGAGTTCCGGGTGGGAGCTCAACAAGGAGTGTGAAAATGGAAGAGTCATAGCCTTGATGCTCACCAGTAAAAGAGGCCAAGTCACCAGTGGGGAAGGAGAGGTCCAGCTGTCGCCAAGGAGAGAGATGAGAGCCCACTGCTGGAGGGATGTAGACCTGCCGCTGGAGGGTGGGGGCGGTGCGTGATGTCCCGGTCGCCTGGTCAGAGGCACACCTGCTCGCCGGGCTTCGTCGTGAGTAACCCGGTTTCAAATGACTGAAAATGTTGCTAATAAAACACACCAAGCTATTTTCTACTTAGATTGGGGTACAGGAAAAAAAAAATTCAGCGGAAGACCTTCAGGGGAAACCATTGAGGTAAGTCGCTGTGAACGTTTTTTTTTTAATTTACTAATCTTTTTAGGATTTTCATACCTGCCGTCGGGGACAGACCAGCCTCCCCGCAGCGGCCCACCCCCCGTTCTGGTGCCGACTCCCGCCCGCACCAATCTGGCATCTCGGCGGGCGGGAGGCCACTTACGCCACTCGGCCGTCCGTTGATGTCAGCGGGCGCTTCCCGGCGGCTCTCGCCCGCTCCAGGCCACATCGAAAGTGGCACTGGGCGGATCTGCAGGACAAACGTCGGTGGCACTGGGCGATGATGAGATCAATTTTGGCCCCATGGAATTGAAGGCAAATTATTGATCTGGTTAGGAGATTGGTTAGGCGGGAGAAGACAGGAACTATGGGTAATGGGTATTTATTCAAGTTGCAAGGAAGTGACAAGAAGTGTTCCACAACGATCTGTGCTTGTGCCTCAACTATTCAATATATTTATTAATAGGAGCAGGAGTAGGCCATTTGGCCCCTCAAGCCTCTCCGCCATTGAATAAGATCATGGCTGATCTGATCATGGACTCAGCTCCACTTCCCTGCCCACTCCCCATAACCCTTTATCATTTAAGAAACTATCTATCTCTGTCTTAAATTTATTCACTGTCCCAGCTTCCACAGCTCTCTGAGGCAGCAAATTCCACAGAGAAGAAATTCCTCCTCATCTCAAGTTTTAAATGGACGGCCCCTTATTCTAAGATCATGCCCTCTAGTTCTCGTCTCCCCCATCAGTGGAAATATACTCTCTGCATCCACCTTGTCGAGCACCCTCATAATCTTACACCTTTTGATAAGATCACCTCTCATTCTTCTGAATTCCAATGAGTAGAGGCCCAACCTACTCAACCTTTCCTCATAAGCCAACCCCCTCATCTCCGGAATCAACCGAGTGAACCTTCTCTGAATAGCCTCCAATCCAAGTATATCCTTCCTTAAATACGGAGACCAAAACTGTACGCAGTACTCTAGGTGTGGTCTCACCAATACCCTGTACAGTTGTAGCAGGACTTTTATACTCCATCCCCCTTGCAATAACACAATAGAGAGCCATTGCCGGTACGTGCTCCCACCCCTCCCTGTGGTAGCGAGTTCCACATTACTTTCTCGGGCTCTCGGTTTGAAGTGGGGTTGGCCTACCCTGCCGGGCAGGAGGACCTGCTCTGCTCTCGGGCCCGCAGGCTGGGCTGGGCTGTGCTGAATCAGGTCGACCTTACTCTCAGCTGTTCGCTGCCCAAGTGCAAAAGGCCGATTCAGGGAACGAAGGCGTTCGGGCCCCCGACGGCGTCCAAATCTCTCCCCGGCGGTGTCCAGGCGTTCGGGCCCCCTTCGGGGACGACTGGGCCTCTACTTCCCCGCAGTGCTCCAGGTGTGGTCTAGCCAGGGCTTTGTGCAGCTGCAGAGGGCTGGCAGCACCCATAGAACAGTACCAAGGGAGGTCGCTTACTACTGACTTTCATTTCATTTTAAACTTTTAATCAAATTGGGAAACTTTTAAACAACTTGGGAAAACTCTTTTTTAAACTTTGGGAGAAACTTTAAAAAAATGTTCACAGCGACTTACCGCAATGGTTTCCCCTGAAGGTCTTCTGCTGGATTTTTTTTTGATGCTTTTAATTTTTAGGCCGTCGACCTTCTGTGGGCCTGACTCCATCCTCGGCGGCACTTGGGCAGCAAGCGCCGTTGCCACCGAGACTGAGAGCTCCCGCCGGCTGCTGCCCAGATTGGCGGTGTACATCGCAGATTTGCTGCCCGCCGACCTTCGAGGGACCTGAGTGATGAAAACCCCGCCCAAAGAACCGTCAGGGACCACGGCGGCCAGCAGCAGTCCTTTGGGAGGCACTTGGATGGGCGGGGGGCCTTCACCAAATTTGGGCCCACGAGCTTTAATTTCAGCTATTTACAATCAATATTAATGACTTCGATGTGGGGACTGAGTGCAATGTATCCAAATTTGCTGACGATGCAAAGCTAGATGGGAAAGTAAGTTGTGAGGAGAACCTAAAAAGGCTTCAAGTGGATAGACAGGCTAAGTGCGTGGGCAAGAACCTGGCAGCTGGAATATAACGTGTAGAAATGTGACGTTATCCACTTTGGTAAGAAAAATAGAAAAGCAGAGTATTTTTTAAATGGTGAGAGGTTGGGAAATGTTGGTGTTCAGAGAGACCTGGGGGTCCTAGTACACACATCACTGAAAGTTAACATGCAGGTACAGCAAGCAATTAAGAAAGCAAATAGTATGTTGGCCTTTATTACAAGAGGATTAAGTATAAAAGTATGTCTAACTGCAATTATACAGGCCCTGGTGTGACCATACCTGGCGTGTTGTGTACAGTTTTGGTCTCCTTACCTAAGGAAGGATATACTTGCCATTGACCGAGTGCAACGAAGGTTCACCAGACTGATTCCTGGGATGGGGGGATTGTCCTATGAGGAGAGATTGAGTAGACTAGGCCTATATTCTCTAGAGTTTAGAAGAATGAGAGGTGATCTCATTGAAACATAAAATTCTTAAGGGACTTGACAGGGTGGATTCAGGGAGAATGTTTCCCCTGGCTGGGAGTCTAGAACCAGGGGTCACAGTCTCAGAAGAAGGGGCCATTTAGGGCTGAGATGAGGAGAAATTTCTGCACAGAGATAGTGAATCTTTGAATTCTCTACCCTAAAGAGCAGTGGAGGCTCAGTCTTTGACTATATTCAAAGCAGAAATTGATAGATTTTTGGATACTAAGGGACTCGAGGGATATGGGGATCGGGCGTGAAAGTGGAGTTGATGTCGAAGATCAGCCATGGCTGTGCAGGTTCGAGGGGCTGAATGGCCTACTCCTGCTCCTATTTCTTATGTTCTAACAGACTCTTGTGTGGAACCTTATCGAATGCCTTCTGGAAGTCTATATAAACAACATCCATTAACATTTCCCCTTTCTACTATTTTAGTTACTTCCTCAAAAAATTCAGCTAGGTTCATTAGACATGACCTACCCATTACAAATCCATGTTGACTCTTTAATCAGCCCAAATTTCTCAAAGCGCTCAGTAACTCTATCCTGAATTATAGATTCCAATAAGTTCCCCACAACAGATGTTGGACTACCAGCTCTATAATTTCCTGGCTTCTCTCTTTCACCTTTCTTAAATAATGGAGTACCATTTGCAATTTTCCATCTAAAGGGACCATTCCTGAATCGAGAGAGCTTTGCAAGATTATGGCTAAAGCATCTGCAATTTCTTCACCTACTTGCTTTAAAACCCTACGTGGAAACCATCAGGTCCCAGGGATTTGTCAGTATCTAGTGCTATTACTTTTTCCAGTACTGTTTTCTTGCTTATGTTAACTTTAGTGAGTTCTAGATTTTGATTCATTACTAATGACCCCGGAATTTCAGGTATATTATCTGCTTTCTCTGCTGTAAAGACTGATGCACAGTAATCACTCAACAAGTCTGCCATTTCCTTACTTTCATTTGCTGTATTACCCCGTGGCTGGTTTATTTGGGAGGCGTAAGGGGGCGGGGGGATATAGATGGGGTGGAAAGCAGAGGGTGGAGATGGGGATGGGTTAGAGGGTGGTAAAGGGGGTATGGGGAGGAGGAGAGACAGAGAAGTGGGTGGGGCAAGGGTTTAGGGGAGGAGGAATGGCAATGTTGGAGCAGAAGCTGGGCAAGGGAAGGGGGAGATAGGGGAGGGACCATGGGAGAGGAGGGTTTGGTGAAGCGGGAGGGCAGTGGGCTTGGGGGCAGGGATGAAGATGTGATATGCCTGACAGCTTGGCTGAATTGGAAGCAATTGGTGTCGGTCAGGAGGCGATGGGTTCAGCACACTAATCATACCTGCAATTCCTCACATTGTGATTTGCTGACCTGGGGATGGGGGGGGCGGGGGGAAGGTGGGCTGGTATTGGTGGGAGCGGGAGGGGGTGGAATAAGGACCTCCAGACATTTGTAATTCATTTGAGTCGAAATGGTTGTTTTCAGTCTGGGCTCAGTGGCAGCATTTGGTGTCCTGGACAATATTCATTCCTCAACCATCATCACTGAAACGGATTTTCTGGTCATTCTCACATCGCTGTTTGTGGGAGCTTGCTGTGCGCAAATTGTCTGCCCTCTTCAAACTTTACCCGCAGGCACATGATCGAACTACCGAATGCTGAAACAAAGAGCAATAGAGAATTGTGCGTCCCATCGTTATATTAAATCAACACATTATTCATATTGAAGGGATAGGCCATCCTTGATGGCAAAGCTGTTTCTGATTGAATATAATGGCTCTGGTCAATTCAGAGACAGATTGAGCAAGTGAGGGGGCAAAATTGTGGCAAATGGAGTACAATGTGGGCAAGTGTGAGCTCAGCCACTTTGGACACAAGAAAGATCGACCAGGAGTATTTTCTAAATAGTGAGAGACTAGAAATGATGGAAGACCAAAGAGATCTGGGTGTCCAGGTACACAACTCACTAAAAACTAGTGGACACATGATGGATACTGACACCAGTGGCAGGTTGTTCTTTCCTGGATGGTGTCGAACTTCTTGGGTGTTATTGGAGCTGAACCCATCCAGGCAAGTGGAGAGTATTCCATCACACTCCTGACTTGTGTCTTGTCGATGGCGGAAAGGCTTTGGGGAGTCAGGAGGTGAGTCACTCGCCACAGAATACCCAGCCTCTGACCCGCTCTTGTAGACAATTTCACACCGCAGGGATCAGGTGATGCTGTGTCAAAGGCTGTGTTTGAACACGAGGAATTTATTAATTGGGGAAAAGCATGGTGTCTGTCTGTCAGAGATGATTGTTCTGATTTAGGATTAGTTCACCAATCATACAGCAAATGCCAAGAACAGTCCTTTTCAAACCTCCAGACTCTCAAAATTCAATTGGGGCAAACCAACGAACAAGGAGCACAAAAGCAAGTAGGATAGAGTCTGTCTGGGCTTCAGGGAATGGAGTGTCAGGGCTCCGAACAAGGTGTAGGCCTCAACTAACAATTTGGGGCATCTCAGTCATAGATATTGTAACTCTTTCAATCTATTGTTCATCCTTGGGATTTTTCTTGGAGCAGAGAATGTTCAAGAGAGATTTAATAGAAGTGTTCAAAATCATGAATGGTTTTAATAGAGTAACTAGGGAGAAACTCTTTCCAGTGGGCACAGATTTAAGGTGATTGTCAAAAGAATCAGAGGCAATGTGAGAAAACATTTTTTAACAGCGAGTTGTTGAGATCTGGAACGCGCTGCTGAAAGTGTGATGGAAGCAGATTCAGTAGTAACTTTCAAAAAACAATTGGGTAAATACTTGAAGGGAAATAATTGACAGAGCAATGGAGAAAGAGCAGGGGGAGTGGGACTAATCGGATCGCTCTTTCAAAGAGCCAGCACGGGCACTATGGGCCGAGTGGCCTCCTGTGCTGTATGATTCTGTGATTCTATGATACTGTCACACCTGGGTGTTTAGTGGATCGAGCCAGTGCGTTACTGTTCATAGGGACATAGGAGCAGCCCGTTCAGGCCCTCGGGCCTGGATGGTGGGTAAATTGCACGTGAACAATTTTGCAAACATCAAATAGAAACGAAATGCAGAATGCAGGAAAGCAATGGACTACACATACGCACATACGGACAAAGTCCAGCTGGTCCATCACGCCTGTCCCGTACAGCTGCGATACCGTAGCAACGGGATCTTAGCAACGGACTGTTTGCTCCCTCGATGCCATTTTGTCTCTTGGGAGAGGTGAAAAAGTGGATCAGAAACCCCAGGAAATCCCTCCCTGAACCCTCAAGGCGATCGAGACTAGTCCAGGAGAACAGATTGACTGTGACTTGCATCGCTTGGTACCGACCTCTGGGATAATGCATTAACAAATATGATGTGATTGGGATTACGGAGACGTGGCTCCAGGATGATCAGGGCTGGAAACTCAACATCCAGGGGTATTCAACATTCAGGAAGGATAGAATAAAAGGAAAAGGAGGTGGGGTAGCATTTCTGGTTAAAGAGGAGATTAATGCAATAGTTAGAATGGACATTAGCTTGGATGATGTGGAATCTATATGGGTGGAGCTGCAGAACACAAAAGGGCAAAAAACGTTAGTGGGAGTTGTGTACAGACTTCCAAATAGTAGTAGTGATGTTGGGGAGGGCATCAAACAGGAAATTAGGGGTACATGCATTAAGGGTGCAGCAGTTATAATGGGTGACTTTAATATGCACATAGATTGGGCTAACCAAACTGGAAGCAATACGGTGGAGGAGGATTTCCTGGAGTGCATAAGGGATGGTTTTCTAGACCAATATGTCGAGGAACCAACCAGGGGGGAGGCCATCTTAGACTGGGTGTTGTGTAATGAGAGAGGATTAATTAGCAATCCCGTTGTGCGAGGCGCCTTGGGGAAGAGTGACCATAATATGGTGGAATTCTGCATTAGGATGGAGAATGAAACAGTTAATTCAGAGACCATGGTCCAGAACTTAAAGAAGGGTAACTTTGAAGGTATGAGGCGTGAATTGGCTAGGATTGATTGGCGAATGATACTTTAAGGGGTTGACTGTGGATGGGCAATGGCAGACATTTAGAGACCGCATGGATGAACTACAACAATTGTACATTCCTGTCTGTCGTAAAAAATAAAAAAGGGAAGGTGGCTCAACCGTGGCTATCAAGGGAAATCAGGGATAGTATTAAAGCCAAGGAAGTGGCATACAAATTGGCCAGAAATATCAGTGAACCTGGAGACTGGGAGAAATTTAGAACTCAGCAGAGGAGGACAAAGGGTTTGATTAGGGCAGGGAAAATGGAGTACGAGAAGAAGCTTGCAGGGAACATTAAGACGGATTACAAAAGTTTCTATAGATATGTAAAGAGAAAAAGGTTAGTAAAGACAAACTTAGGTCCCCTGCAGTCAGAATCAGGGGAAGTGATAACGGGGGACAAAGAAATGGCAGACCAATTGAACAAGTACTTTGGTTCGGTATTCACTAAGGAGGACACTAACAACCTTCCGGATATAAAAGGGGTCAGAGGGTCTTGTAAGGAGGAGGAACAGGGAAATCCTTATTAGTCGGGAAATTGTGTTGGGGAAATTAATGGGATTGAAGGCCGATAAATCCCCAGGGCCTGATGGACTGCATCCCAGAGTACTTAAGGAGGTGGCCTTGGAAATAGCGGATGCATTGACAGTCATTTTCCAACATTCCATTGACTGAATCAGTTCCTATCGAGTGGAGGGTAGCCAATGTAACCCCACTTTTTAAAAAAGGAGGGAGCGAGAAAACGGAATTATAGACCGGTCAGTCTGACATCGGTAGTGGGTAAGATGATGGAATCAATTATTAAGGATGTCATAGCAGCGCATTTGGAAAGAGGTGACATGATAGGTCCAAGTCAGCATGGATTTGTGAAAGGGGAATCATGCTTGACAAATCTTCTGGAATTTTTTGAGGATGTTTCCAGTAGAGTGGACAAGGGAGAACCTGTTGATGTGGTATATTTTGACTTTCAGAAGGCTTTCGACAAGGTCCCACACAAGAGATTAATGTGCAAAGTTAGCACATGGGATTGGGGGTAGTGTGCTGACATGGATTGAGAACTGGTTGTCAGACAGGAAGCAAAAAGTAGAAGTAAATGGGTACTTTTCAGAATGGCAGGCGGTGACTGGTGGGGTACCGCAAGGTTCTGTGCTGGGGGCCCAGCTGTTTACACTGTACATTAATGATTTAGACGAGGGGGTTAAATGTAGTATCTCCAAATTTGCGGATGACACTAAGTTAGATGTCAGTATGAGCTGCGAGGAGGATGCTGTGAGGCTGCAGAGCGACTTGGATAGGTTAGGTGACTGGGCAAATGCATGGCAGATGAAGTATAATGTGGATAAATGTGAGGTTATCCACTTTGGTGGTAAAAACAGAAAGACAGACTATTATCTGAATGGTGACAGATTAGGAAAAGGGGAGGTGCAACGAGACCTGGGTGTCATGGTACATCAGTCATTGAAGGTTGACATGCAAGTACAGCAGGCGGTTAAGAAAGCAAATGGCATGTTGGCCTTCATCGCGAGGGGATTTGAGTACAAGGGCAGGGAGGTATTGCTACAGTTGTACAGGGCATTGGTGAGGCCACACCTGGAGTATTGTGTACAGTTTTGGTCTCCTAACCTGAGGAAGGACATTCTTGCTATTGAGGGAGTGCAGCGAAGGTTCACCAGACTGAATCCCGGGATGGCAGGACTGACCTATCAAGAAAGACTGGATCAACTGGGCTTGTATTCACTGGAGTTCAGAAGAATGAGAGGGGACCTCATAGAAACGTTTAAAATTCTGATGGGTTTAGACAGGTTAGATGCAGGAAGAATGTTCCCAATGTTGGGGAAGTCTAGAACCAGGGGACACAGTCTAAGGATAAGGGGTAAGCCCTTTAAGACCGAGATGAGGAGAAACTTCTTCACCCAGAGAGTGGTGAACCTGTGGAATTCTCTACCACAGAAAGTTGTTGAGGCCAATTCACTAAATATATTCAAAAAGGAGTTAGATGAAGTCCTTACTACTCGGGGGATCAAGGGGTATGGCAAGAAAGCAGGAAGGGGGTACTGAAGTTGCATGTTCAGCCATGAACTCATTGAATGGCGGTGCAGGCTAGAAGGGCCGAATGGCCTACTCCTGCACCTATTTTCTATGTTTCTATCTCCGGCCAGTCAGGAACCGGCCCAGCTCTCTCTCTCAAAGGCGTGACAGCTACAAGCGTGCATTGGTGTGTATTGGTATAGGGCTCAGTGTGGGATGTACTGCACCTTCCCATGGTGTGTACCGGTATAGAACGCAGTGTGGGATGTACTGCACCTTCCCATGGTGTGTACCGGTATAGGGCTCAGTGTGGGCTGTGCTGCACCTTCCCATGGTGTGTACCGGTACAGGGCTCAGTATGGGCTGTGCTACTCCTTCCCATGGTGTGTACCGGTATAGGGCTCAGTGTGGGCTGTGCTGCACCTTCCAATGGTGTGTACCGGTATAGGGCTCAGTGCGGGCTGTGCTGCATCTTCCCATGGTGTGTACCGGTATAGGGCTCAGTGCGGGCTGTGCTGCATCTTCCCATGGTGTGTACCGGTATCGGGCTCAGTGCGGGCTGTGCTGCTCCTTCCCATGGTGTGTACCGGTATAGGACTCAGTGTGGGCTGTACTGACCCTTCCCATGGTGTGTACCGGTATAGGGTGCAGTGTGGGCTGTACTGACCCTTCCCATGGTGTGTACCGGTATAGGACTCAGTGTGGGCTGTACTGACCCTTCCCATGGTGTGTACCGGTATAGGGCTCAGTGTGGGCTGTACTGCACCTTCCCATGGTGTGTACCGGTATAGGGCGCAGTGTGGGCTGTACTGACCCTTCCCATGGTGAGTACCCGGTATAGGGTGCAGTGTGGGCCTCATGGCTCGCTGTGGGCCATGCTGCTCCTGCCATTGCTGTATATTGGTATAGGGCTCGCTGTGGGCCTTGCTGCTCCTGCCATTGCTGTATACTGGTAGAGGGCTCGCTGTGGGCCTTGCTGCTCCTGCCATTGCTGTATACTGGTAGAGGGCTCGGTGTGGGCCTTGCTGCTCCTTCCCTGTTGTGTACTCGTTGGGAAACGGCGAGTCGAGGTAAAGAGAAACGGGGAGATGCTCGAAGAGAATAAGCTTCGTGGCCAAGAGTTGCAGAAACTTTGTCTCATTATAATCAGAGACTTGGGGCTAGACCGTCATGTCTTGAGTTGGGGAGAGATTTCTGAAGTTAGACCTGGAAGCAGTGATAAACACGTCAGTGATGCTAAGTGGCGTGCCGCGGCAGCTGTGGCTGATAGCGAGCACTTTCTGCAGGCCTCGAGGAGTGGTCAAGGAGCCAGGAATAGCCTGATGCTGATGGAGCAGACAGCTGCCAGGCCACTTCCACTGGAAGCAGTTGCTGGTGTGGATGTGATAAAGGTTGGTTGGTGTGACAACACATTCAGTATCAGCCCAGGGGAAATACTCGTCCAACAAGCTCTGATTCTGCTGTCACTCCTCTTCCTTCACCATTTATTTTGGGATATCTTTGTGCTCGAACAGGCAGGAGCATGAACAAAGCACATGCAGTGGTTGCCAGCCCAGATTACACTGAGGGACCCATTAAATGTCATGAAGTACTGCCTCTTTACCTGGTTACCAATCATGCATCTCCTCTCGAACAGCACTGTGGGAGTACTGGCACCATAGGGCCTGCAAAGGCCCAAGGAGAAGGCCCAGCAACACTTGAGGGAACCTCGGGATGGGTGATAAATGTGGCCTTGCCTGTGTTAGCCTTAACACTACAATAGTTTAAAAAAAATATTTATCTGTACAACTGTGAAGGGTCAGTAACCAGAGGACACAGATTTAAGATGATTGACAAAAGAACCAGAGGAGAGATTATTTTACACAGAGTTATTGTGAGCTGAAAGGACATGAAAGCAAATTCAATAATAACTTTCAAAAGGAAATTGGATAAATACTTGAGAAACAATTTGCAAGGCTATAGGGAGAGAGCAGGGGAGTGGATAGGGTTATAGGGCGGGGGGGGAGTGGATAGGGTTATAGGGAGGTGGGAGTGGATAGGGTTATGGGGGGGGGAGTGGATAGAGTTACAGGGGAGGGGGAGAGAGCAGGGAGTGGATAGGGTTATTGGGGGGGTGGGGGAGTGGATAGGATTATTGGGGGGTGGGGGAGTGAAGAGGGTTATCGGGGGTGGGGGAGTGGATAGGGTGATGGGGGAGGGGAAGTGTATAGGGCTATGGGGGGGAGTGGATAGGGTTATGGGGGGGGAGTGGATAGGGTTATTGGGGGGTGAGTGGTTAGGGTTCTTGGGGGGTGAATGGATGGGGGGAGTGGATAGGGATATCGGTGGTGGGGGCGTGGATAGGATTAGGGGGGGAGTGGATGGGGGAGGGGAAGTGTATAGGGCTATGGGGTGGAGTGAATAGGGTTATGGGGGGAGGGGGAGTGGATGGGGCTATGGGGGGAGTGGATAGGGTGATGGGGGGCGGGGGAGTGGATGGGGGGAGTGGATAGGGTTATCGGTGGTGGGGGCGTGGTTAGGGGGGGAGGGGAAGTGTATAGGGCTATGGAGGGGGAGTGAATAGGGTTATGGGGGGAGGGGGAGTGTATAGGGCTATGGAGGGGGAGTGAATAGGGTTATGGGGGGAGGGGGAGTGTATAGGGCTATGGAGGGGGAGTGAATAGGGTTATGGGGGAGGGGGAGTGTATAGGGCTATGGAGGGGAGTGGATAGGGTTATTGGGGGGTGAGTGGATGGGGGGGAGGGGGAGTGGATAGGGTTCTTGGGGGGGTGAGTGGATGGGGGGAGTGGATAGGGTTATGTGGAGGGGGAGGGGAAGAGAGCAGGGGAGTGGATCACTTTCCCAAAGCTCTGGCACTGGCTCGATGGGCCGAATAGCCTCTGTGTGCTGTCTGATTCTATGATGCATGCAGAAGAGCTGAACAGAACTGGAGCTTGTGAAAATACTGTTGCTCATCGAAATGCAAATGTTGTTCACTCAGGCCTACAACGAAGGTGGATTGAGGTGACATCTGTTTCAAAAGAAAGAACTTTCATTTCTATAATGCCTTTCATGACCTCAGGACGTGTGAAAGCGCTTCACAGCCAATGAAGTACTTTTGAAGTGTAGTCACTGTTGTAATGTAGGAAACTCGGCAGCCAATTTGCGCACAGCAAGCTCCCACAAACCGTAGGGAGATAATGACCAGATAATCTGTTTTAGTGCTGTTGATTGAGGACGCCAGAGAGAATTCCCTGCTCTTCTGTGAATGGTGCATCGGGATCTTTACTGTCCACCTGAGCGGACAGACGGGGCCTCAGTTTAACGATTCATCTGAAAGACAGCACCTCTGACACTGCAGCGCTCCTTCAGCACTGCACTGGGAGTTTGTGCTCAAGTCTCTGGAGTGGGATTTGAACCCACAATCTTCGGACTCAGGTGAGTGTGCTGCCCACTGCGCCACAGCTGATGCCACCTAGCAGCAAACATACAGCACAGCCAGGGATCATTCCTTGGCCCTCTCCTATTTCTCATCTACATGCTGGCTCTCAGCGACATCATCCGAAAACACAGCATAAGATTGCACACGCTGACGACACCAAGCTCTACCTCGACCCCTCCACTGCATCTGATTTGACACGCTGCTTGTCCGACATCGAGGCCTGGAAAGGCAGAAATTTCCTCCAACTAAAATTTGCAAAGACTGAATCCAATGTCTTTGGTTCCCGCCACAAACTCCGTTTTCTGATCACTGACTCCATTCCTCTCCCCAACTGTCTGAGGGTCAACCAGCCTGGTCGCATGTATCTGCTCCATCACCAAGATTACCTGTTTCCACATCCCTCACTTTGCCTGTCTCCGCCCCTGCCTCAGCTCATCTGCTGCTGAAACCCTCATACATGCCTTTGTTACTTATAGACTTGGTTATTCCAATGCGTTACTTGCCAACCTCCCATCTTCCACCCTCATAAACTTGAGCTCATCCAAACTCAGCTGCCCGTGTCCTAACTCACACCAAATCACATTCACCCATCACCCCTGTGCTCGCTGACCCATATTGGCTCCCAGTCTGGCAACGCCTCGATTTTAAAATTCTCATCCTTGTTTTCAAATCCCTCCATGGCCTTGCCTCTCTCTATCTCTGTAACTTCTTCCAGCCCCACAACCCTCTGAGATCTCTGCGCTCCTCCAATTCTGGCCTCCTGCACATCCTGATTTTCATCGCCCCACCATCGGTGGCCGTGCCTTCAGCTGCCTGGGCCTGAAGCTCTGGAACTCCCTGCCTAAACCTCTCTGTCTCTCTACCTCTCTTTCCTCCTTCAAGGCGTTCCTTAAAACCTACCACTTTGACCAAGTTTTTGATCACCTGCCCTAATATCTCCTTATGTGGAGCAGTGTCAGATTTTGTCCCACTCACCTGCTCTTTCCCCATAGCCCTGAAAATGGTCCCTTTTTTCTTTTGAAAGTCACTATTGAATCTGCTCCCACCATCCTTTCAGGCAGCGCATTTCCAGACCACAACTCGCTGTGTAAACAAAATTCTTCTCATCTCCTCCTCCCCACCACCCCCGCCTTTTGCCAATGACCTTAAATCTGTATCCTCTGGTTACCGACCCTTGATTGATCCAGAAAGCTTGAACTGCTCTGGTTGGGAGATAGTTTCCTTGAATTTAACATCGAAACATAGAAAATAGGTGCAGGAGTAGGCCATTCGGCCCTTCGAGCCTGCACCACCATTCAATATGATCATGGCTCAACTTCAGTATCCCATTCCCGCTTTCTCTCCATACCCCCTGATCCCTTTAGCCATAAGGGCCACATCGTAGCGGGAAAAAAAACCCAAGGAACTGTCCTGTGGGAAGAATTAAGAAGCCACGTGCTCTCAGTATTAGCAAGGCAGAAGGAACAGGAGCCCAGAGTTTCTGCTCTTGAAGCAGAGTGCGTAAATTCTTGAATGGGGAGCTGTTTTAAAAAAAGAGTAATGTTAAAGGTTGTGGGGAGTGAGTGAGAATGGGATTAAATATGGGGTGATCTGTGGAGAAAACCATACCATGAAGTTGATGGACTGAATGGCCTGAATCTATGCTATAATTTACAGTTCGATAAATTATTTGCTTCTGGTATCTTGAAATCCCTGGTTAAAATGAGCACAATCCCCATGTTTCTGGGATAAACGATCACAGGAATGCAACAATGTCTATATATTTACTGCCTTTCATGTAGTAAAGCATCCCCCAGCCACTTCACAGGAGCATAAACGAGAGAACATTTGACATTGAGCCAAAGAAGGAGACATTAGGACAGGTGACCAAATGTGTGTCAATCTCATCATCATCATCATCATAGGCAGTGCCTCGAAATCGAGGAAGACTTGCTTCCACTCTAAAAATGAGTTCTTAGGTGACTGAACAGTCCAATACGAGAACCACAGTCTGTCCCACCTGTCTGTCACAGGTGGGACAGACAGTGGTTGGAGGAAAGGGTGGGTGAGGAGACTGGTTTGCCGCACGCTCCTTCCGCTGCCTGCACTTGGTTTCTGCATGCTCTCGGTGACGAGACTCGAGTTGCTCAGCGCCCTCCCAGATGCTCTTCCTCCACTTAGGGCAGTCTTTGGCCAGGGACTCCCAGGTGTCGGTGGGGATGTTGCATTTTATCAAGAAGGCTTTGAGGATGTCCTTGAAACGTTTCCTCTGCCCACCTGCGGCTCACTTGCCGTGAAGGAGTTCCGAGTAGAGCGCTTGCTTTGGGAGTCTTGTGTCGGGCATGGGGACAATGTGGCCTGCCCAATGGAACTGGTCGAGTGTGGTCAGTGCTCTGATGCTGGGGATGTTGGACTGATCGAGAACACTGACGGTGCGTCTGTCCTCCCAGGGGATTTGCAGGATCCTGCGGAGGCAGTGCTCGTGGTATTTCGCCAGCGATTTGAGGTGTCTACTGTACATGGTCCATGTCTCTGAGCCATGCAGGAGGGCGGGTATTACTACAGCCCTGTAGACCATGAGCTTGGTGCCAAATTTGAGGGCCTGGTCTTCAAACACTCTCTTCCTCACTTTGCATCTGGCACCTGACAGGAGCCGCTCATCACCTGATACACACAGCCTTGGAGAGGGGAATCAGCGTAAAGTGGCAAAGAGACATGTTCAAAACATGCATGAGGGGCCACAGGCTTAGAATGAATATGGGTAAAGTTGTGTATCATCCCTTGGAGTCGAGGAAGACTTGCTTCCACTACTAAAGTGAGTTCTTTGGTGGCTGAACAGTCCAATACGAGAGCCACAGACCCTGTCACAGGTGGGACATTCGTCGGGGGAAGGAAGGGGTGGGACTGATTTGCCGCGCGCTCCTTCCGCTGCCTGCGCCTGATCTCTTCACACTCGCAGCGTTGAGATTCGAAGAGCTCAACGCCCTCCCGGATGCACTTTCTCCACTTAGGGCGCTCTTCGGCCAGGGTCTCCCAGGTGTCAATGGTGATGTCGCACTTCACCAGGGAGACTTTGAGGATGTTGTAATGTTTCCGTTGCCCACCTTTTGTCTCGTTTGCCATGAAGGAGCTCCGCATAGAGCGCTTGCTTTGGGAGTCTCGTGTCTGGCATGCGAACCAAGTGGCCTGCCCAGCGGAGCTGATCGAGTGTGGTCAGTGCTTAAATGCTGGAGATGTTAGCCTGGACGAGGACACTGATGTTGGTGCGCCTGTCTTCCCAGGGGATTTGTAGGATCTTGCAAAGACATCGTTGGTGATATATCTCCAGCGACTTGAGGTGTCTTCTGTACATCGTCCATGCCTCTGAGCCGTACAGGAGGGTGGGTAATACTACAGCCCTGTAGACCATGAGCTTGGTGGTAGGTTTGAAGGCCTGGTCTTCGAACACTCTTTTCCTCAGGCTGCACTGGCGCACTGGAGGCGATGTTGAATCTCCGCATATAGTTGTGTATAGTGGAAAAAGCATACTGACAGTCTGTGAGCCAACATTTGCACTTGCACACAGGGGAAAATAGATTTACATTTACAGAAATAAAAATGGAACATTGTACCCACTGAGAAAACTACAGTCCCTGGAGTACGATTAATAGGAAAATGGAGACATGTGCAACATCTGTACTGATAGTATATTGTGTACTGCAAGACTAAGATGGAAATAGATTTGCATTAAATTATCAACAATTCAAGATTAGATTGGATGGATAGGTGGATGAAGGAAAAAGGGATGCATAGATATGGGAGCATGGGGGTTAAATGTGTTGAGGACAGTTTGCTCGTGCGGAGGATAAATACCAATGCAGACTGCTTGGGCTGAATGGCCTGTTTCCAAGCGTAACTTCACTATTTGTGTCTTAAATTAACACCACTCGGGCAAATTTACAGAATAAGCTAGATTGCAAGAAGCTTGAATATCCTTGTGCAAAATGCATTGTTTTCCCCTCAGATACCACAAATGAGAGGTTTTAGAGGATGAACTGGTAATGTGTAGTGTGATTGTTAAACCTTTGTTAATGAACCACCTCGTCCTTAATAGCAATGTGTTGCTATGAATGCTTAAGCAAAGAATCCATGAAGCAAATACGTTACAGTTATACCCATCAGGAAAGATTGAGCAGGCTGGGGCTCTTTTCCCTAGAAAAAAGGCGGCCGAGGGGTGAGCTGATAGAAGTGTTTAACATGGTGAACGGATTTGATACGGTAGATGTAGAGATGTGGGGAAGACCAAAACTAGGGGCCATAAATATCAGACAATCACTAATAAATCCAATGGGGGATTCAGGAGAAACTTCTTTACCCAGAGAGTGGTGAGAATGTGGAACTCACTGCCACAGGGAGTGGTTGAAGTGAATAGTATCGATGCATTTAAGGGGAGGCTGGATAAACACACGAGGGAGATGGGAATATGGATATGCTGATGGGGTTAGTTGAAGTAGGTGGCATGATTCTCATGTGGAGCATTAACATGGACCATTTGGGCCGAATTCTGTGCTGTAAAATCTACGTAAAAAATGTGATCAGGCAAGCACTGTTTTAGTATATGAATATCCATCCTTAAAGAAGAGCAGTGTGAAATACAGATCTCTGAGAGTGTTCACGCCCTGCTTCCCTTCCCCTGGGAGCTGTTCTGCGACACTACAAGGGAGAAAAAAACTGAGAGCACATTTTCCCTTTCAGTGCATACATGCTTCTTTTAATATAACATAGGCAATGATTCAAATGGAGGGGTAACCCCAACAAAAAGTGTCTTCATAAGAACATAAGAAATAGGAGCAGGAGTAGGCCATACGGCCCCTCGAGCCTGCTCCGCCATTTAATAAGATCATGGCTGATCCGATCATGGACTCAGCTCCACTTCCCCGCCTGCTCTCCATAACCCCTTGTTCCCTTATCGGTTAAGAAACTGTCTATTTCTGTCTTAAATTTATTCAATGACCCACCTTCCACAGCTCTCTGAGGCAAAGAATTTCACAGATTTACAACCCTCAGAAAAGAAATTCCTTCTCATCTCAGTTTTAAATGGGCGGCCCCTTATTCTAAGATTATGCCCCCTAGTCCTAGTCTCCCCTATCTCTGCATCCACCTTGTAAAGCCCCCTCATAGCATTTCCTGCCACCAATTGTACTCGTGTAATTTCCTGTTTCACCATTTCACTGGTTTAATTTCCTTCTCAAATGTTGTTCATTCCCCCTATTCTGAGGATATTGACTTGTGTCGCAGTATAGCTCCATATAGTGTCAGTATTACTTCAACCAAGGAGCCAATCACATGACAGTGGGCTATTCAACCAGTGAGGTTCATCACACTTCCTCAACCAGTGTCCTCGCACAAGCACTTGTGGCAGGTGTCACTGCATAGGATCATTCGGAACAGGAGCTGGCCATTCAGCTCCTCCATGTACCTGCCTTTGTTCTATACCCTTGATACCCTTGCCCAACGCGCCCCCCCCCTCCAGCATCCACATCCTTGGGAAGAGAGTTCCAGAGTTCTGCCACCCTTGGTGTGAAGAAATGCTTCCTAACATCACCCCTGAATGGCCTAATTTTAAGACTGTGTTTCTGGATTCCCCCACCAGAGGGAATAGTTTCTCTATCAACCCTATTGAATCCCTTTATCATCTCAAGCACCCCGACTCGATAACCCGTTGTAATGTCTGTGAGCTTGTAATGTTTGTAGCGCCACACTGTGGATGTGGACGTATTGTGTACTGCAACTGCAGAGTTAATAATAACCGGAACCGGGCAAGTTCCGGAGGCTTCCGACAGAGCTGCCTGCCATGCTAGAAGCTGTGCTCTGTGAATATACCACACCCGTCAATTTTAAACTCTAGGGAATACAAGTGCATGCAACCTCTCCTCAGAGTGTGATCCTGGTGAATCTACGCTGCTCCCCCTCAAAGACCAGTATATCGTCCGAGATGCGGCACCCAGAACTGAACACAGTCCCTCCAGACGGGGCCTGATTAAGGCTCTGTACAACTTTTGCACGGGGAGACCTGGTTTAATATATATTATTTCCTCCTCCCCTGTAATAGTGAGAGGGACTGCAGTGTTTCTGCGTTTGATCAGGTGGCTCAGAACACGCCGGGGTGGGTGCCTCAGTCCCACTGTCCATTTACTGGTCAGATTTTCATGGGGGAGGTCTTGCAAAGTTTTGGATGTCTGGACTGAAGACAAGTGACGGGAGCAAGGTATTGTTGTGGGGAGACGAGTTACAGCTCAATGAACAAAATACTGCGGGTGCTGGGAAACTGAAACACGAACAGAAAATGCTGGGAACACTCAGCCTCTGTGGAGAGAGACCGAGTTAACGTATCGAGTGTGACGCTACTTCCTCAGTTTAATTTGCAGGTTTTCAACTCCGTGAGAAATTAAATCTCAGTCAGAATGAATACACCTCAATAATTCAGCATTAAAATGTACGTAATGAAATTCAAATCCACTGCTTAAAACTTAAATTTCAAGACAGAGATTGCGAGATTTTTGTTGTATTAAGGGTTACGGAACCAAGGCGAGTAAATGGAATTAAGCTGCAGATCGGCCAATGATCTAATGGAATGGCGGAACAGGCTCGAGGGGCTGAATGGCCTACTCCTGTTCCGATGCTCGGAAATACAATGACGTTAAAGGGGGAGAAATGTGGCTGCTTTGCAACCCCCCCCCCCGTTAGCACCCGTGGGGGGGCGGTAACAGGGCGCTAAGGGGTTACCGGGCGCAGCGGATTCAGCGAGGCTCGCGAACTTCCCTGGCGGTTTTGCGCTGGTGCTGACACTTACCGTCTCGGTCTCCAGCGCCCCGTAGATCGTGACACCATCAAGTGTGCGGCGCCCCCGTTACCGGCTCGGATGTGAAATTGGCTCCCGCCCCCTGCTGTGTCGCCGGGCGTCAACGACGGCAGCAAGAGGAGGCGCTGTCACCTCAGCTGGCCGCTTGGGGAACGATAGTTAAAGGCAGTGGTGGTCAGCCAGCCCAAACTTTATTCTTCGCACCAGTCCGGTGCCTGCTGAAAGTTTCTGATGCCTGACCGCTGCGCAATTTCCAAGCTCTCCGTTCTCCGAGAGTGACTGGGCTGTAATGGGACTCGCGCAGATCACTCGGCCACACACAACTAAGGGGAAGGATGCTGCAACCCATCACTGGGCCTTCCCTTTAGGCGGGGGAAGGAGCCTCTGATGCCGGCAGCATTGCACTACGCATTGGTCAGCGCACTGTCGCTCCCGTCCCACTCACGCACTTTAGCGGCCGAGGAGAAGTGGTCAGCGCTTGAGTTAGCGCTCCGCTTCCCTCTTGCAGCACTAAAGCTGAATTTCCCAGGAGCAAAAAATGCTTATAGCCTGTCGCTACTTTCCAGAGATTTGAAAAGTTAGCGCCCGAAACGGGGCGCTGCGCAATTTATGGCCCAAAGAATTTAAAAATGTGAATTGGACCTACAAAGTCGCACAGTGAAGCTCCATTTCATGTATTCATGAACTTTGAAATGACGACTACTCCCTTAAAGTCCGTTTTCTGATCTATTTTGCAGGCTGCATCTCCCAGCAAAGTCGCACTTGGGATTTACTGTGCAACGGTAGCTCTCCTTTTCACTGTGATAAAGACCATTAATTATCGGCTCCACGTTATGTTTGAAGAAGGAGAAATAATACGTCAAAGTGCTCAGACTGCAGCTCCCACCAAGGACAGGGCCGGATCTGGAGCACGGGACAATCATGAACCAGAACCGATGCCTTCCGTTAGCCCAGGGTAAGAGAGCACACATACTCAGCCTTCCTTAACCAATTGGTCCTGTACACTGTCTAGATCTTTACATGATCAGGAACCTTCATTCATTTTGTTTGTAGTGTCAGCCTTGGCTCAATTGGTTGCACACTCACTTCTGAGTCAGAAGGCCCCACTCCAGAGACTTGAGCATATAACTAGGCTGACACTCTCAGTGCAATTCTGAGAGAGCGCTGCACTGTCGGAGGTGCTGTCTTTAGGATGAGACGTTAAACCGAGGCCCCGTTCTGCCCTCTCGGGTGGACCTCAAGGCACTATTGGAAGAAGAGCAGGGGGAGTTCTCGCCAGTGTCACGGCCAATATTTATCCCTCAACTAACATCACTGAAACAGATTACGTGGTCATTGTCACATTGCTGCTTGTGGGAGCTTGCTGTGCGCAAATTGGCCGCCACGTTTCCTACATTACAACAGTGACTGCACTTTCAAAAAGTACTTCATTGGCTGGGAAGACCGTTGAGGCGTCCTGAGGTGGTGAACGGTGAATGCAAGTCTGTCTTTCTGCAGGAGGGTGTTGGTGTGAGGCATTTTGTATTTTCCGATTTCGGCACTCCTCCACTGAAGCTTGCTGACTCTGACTAATGTCCGAGTCCATCCTTACCGGTCTCTGGTACTTTGCTCCAAGAGGCCTTTCTGAATGAGTGATCCTAGGGCATTGAGCGGCAGAGAGGGACAAGGGTAATGATCAGCATGGCTGATTTTTCTCTTTCTCGCTCGTGGGCACCAATACCAGTTTATGCCCGACTGTTATCCTGGTTTGGATCACCTAACTCAGCAGGGACTGGGAACTCAACAGAGGCACTTAGGAATAGGAGGAGGCCATTCAGCCCCTCGGGCCTATTCCGCTCTCCAGTTAAATTGTAATGTATTTGCTTCATGGGTTCTTTGCTTAATAATTCATAGCAACACATTGCTATTAAGAACCAGTTGGTTTATTAACAAAGGTTTAACAATCACACTACACATTACCAGTTCATCCACCAAGCTCACAATTGCATACCTCACCGTGGATGACGCAGACCCAACTGGCTGGGGTTTTATTGAGTCTTGTGAACACCACGTGACTGACTAAGCCACTCAATGCAACAGCTCCACAACTATTTTGGTAGAAACTTTCATTCAAGTGCCCCCTTGTTTTTGTTTTGAGGCACCAAAAACACAAATTAACAACTGAACACAAAGGGAACCTTTGTCAAATCAAATCCAATTAAATCAAATTAAAATTTGGTTGCCGGGGGGTGATGATGCACTCCAGTCCCTCCGGCGCCCACCTCTCGCGGAAGGCCGCGAGCGTACCGGTGGACACCGCGTGCTCCATCTCCAAGGACACCCTGGCTCGGATGTAACCACAGAAGAGAGGCAGGCAGTCGGGCTGAACGACCCCCTTGACCGCCCGCTGCCTGGACAGGCTGATGGCCCCCTTGGCCGTGCCCAGGAGCAGTCCTACGAGGAGGCCTTCCGACCTGCCCGCTCCCCTCCGCACAGGGTGCCCAAAGATCAGGAGTGTGGGACTGAAGTGCAACCAGAAATTGAGGAGCAGCCCCTTCAAATAATAGAAGAGGGGCTGCAAACTCGCACATTCAACATAGACATGGAACACGGACTCCTCCAGACCGCAGAAGTTACAGGCGGCCTGGGAGTCCGTGAATTGACTTAAAAACCGATTGCACCGGACTGCTCCGTGCAACACCCTCCAGGCCAAGTCCCCAATAAATAATGGGAGGACTCCCACATAGAGAGCCCTCCATCATCTTCAAACGCCTCACTACTCCTGAAATTGGAGCAATGACTCACCAATAGCATCTCTCATTAGGATATATGGGCAGCTATTTTGAAACGAAATTGATGATTTCAAACAGATGTAAGTAGAATTGTGGATTTATACCAGAAAACGATCCTCGTTGTAGCTCGGTTCATTAATAGATTCTGCGGACATCCTTTCGGGATGCAGCAGTTAAAATCTGCAAGAGCACAGAATATTTTCCGCACGTTGGACTGGATTTTCGGTCTTCTGCCGCCCCTGTTAGCGCCCCCCGGAGGGCACTTGCGGGCGGGCAGCCAGCTTCCAGCGTCCCGCTGGGACATCAGGTGCTAGTTTTGTCGGGACGGAGCAGTGCCGCCCGGAAGTAGCGAGCTGGTGTGCAACGCCCCCTGGTTGCGACACCGGCTCGATATTTGGATCGCGCCCGATTCGTAGCGTTGCCCTGCTGGGAACGCCTGTGGAAGCTCGCGTTCCGAGCTGTAGTGGCCGTACTGAGGTAAGTAATGTCCACCTGAGGTAAGTGTGAGTGATTTTTTTAATACGATTTAAGTTGTGGTGGCGTGAGTTATTTATTGGGAATGTTTTTGGTGTTCCTCCCCCCACCCCCCCCCCCCTCCCGAGGTCTCTCTTTGGTCACACCAAGGCTGTTTAGCTCGGGATTTTCACTTGCTCAGCTGGCCTAGTGCCCTATAAAGAGGTGTACATCGGTACATCACCTCCTTAATGCCTGGCCCCAAACACACGGCCCAGCTGGTGAATTTTGCAGCAGCAGACGTAAACAATTGTCCAGCGCAAAATTTACCGCTCAGCCCGAGACACTGTCCCAACTGAGGCCCGACCAAATTTTCCCCCCACACACTTTATACAGAAAACTGTTCAGCTTCATTATGGTATCTTCAGTGCACAATGTTCCTGAATCTTACAGCACAGAAGGAGGCCAATCGGCCCATCCTGCCTGTGCCGTCCCTTTGAACGAGCGATCCAATTAGTCCCACTGCCCCGCTCTTTCCCCATCGCCCTGCAAATGTTTCCTTGTCAAGTATTTCTCCAATTGCCTATTGAGAGTTATTATTGAATCTGCTTCCTGATCATAACAACTCGTTAATATGAACTGCATTGACATAACCAATTATGCCAATGTGTCTTTCCTCAGTTGTGAAGGGTTGCTGAGACTTACTGTAACTGTAAAATCCTGCCAAAGCCCCCGCTCATGTTGTCAGAGACCTTACTGGTAATTGTTTTGAGGTGTGGCTGTTTCTGTGGCTTGCATTTTCTGATCGAATGTTTTTCGCTGAAGTCGCAGGAATCGTGTGCAGGATATTCAATTGACCGAGTTCAGGAGGGATAGTGCCACACCACCAGTCCACCACAGCTCCTGGCAGTCTATTCTAGACCCTGGGGTCAGCGACGACTCCGTAAGTACTTTGACGACACAGCGCAATTTGTAGAAAGAATGGTTTTGCCTGCTGTAACGGCAGCGATTGTGGCGATTTTTATGCTGACTCAATTTCATGCAAAAGTTGCTCCTTACATACAGGCCGACCAGCTCTGTTTAACGCAGACATGATGTCCTCGGTGTCAGCCATGGTTCAGTGGGCAGCACTCTCGCCTCTGAGTCAGGAAGTGTTGGGTAGAGTACCCACTCCAGAGACTTGAGCCCATAATCCAGGCCGACTCCCAGTGCATTACTGAGGGAGAGCCGCACTGTCGGAGGGGCAGTACTGAGGGAGTGCTGCACTGTCAGAGGGGCAGTACTAGAAATGCTGCACTATGAGGGGCAGTACTGACGGAGTGCCGCACTGTCGGAGGGGTAGTACTGAGGGAGCGCCGCACTGTCGGAGGGGCAGTACTGAGAGAGAGCCGCACTGTCGGAGGGGCAGTACTGAGGGAGAGCCACACTGTCGGAGGGGCAGTACTGAGGGACTGTCGGAGGGGCAGTACTGAGGGACTGCCGCACTGTCGGAGGGGCAGTACTGAGGGAGTGCCGCACTGCCGGAGGGGCAGTACTGAGGGAGTGCCGCACTGTCGAAGGGGCAGTACTGAGGGAGTGCCGCACTGTCGGAGGGGCAGTACTGAGGGACTGCCGCACTGTTGGAGGGGCAGTACTGAGGGACTGTCGGAGGGGCAGTACTGAGGGACTGCCGCACTGTCGGAGGGGCAGTACTGAGGGACTGCCGCACTGTCGGAGTGGCAGTACTGAGGGAGTGCCGCACTGTCGGAGGGGCAGTACTGAGGGAGTGCCGCACTGTCGGAGGAGCAGTACTGAGGGAGTGCCGCACTGCCGGAGGGGCAGTACTGAGGGAGTGCCGCACTGCCGGAGGGGCAGTACTGAGGGAGTGCCGCACTGTCGGAGGAGCAGTACTGAGGGAGCGCCGCACTGTGGGAGAGGCAGTACTGAGAGAGCGCCGCACTGTCGGAGGGACAGTACTGAGGGAGTGCCGCACTGTCAGAAGGGCAGTACTAAGGGAGTGCTGCACTGTCGGAGAGGCAATACTGAGGGAGCGCTGCACTGTCGGAGGGACAATACTGAGGGAGCGCTGGAGGGGCAGTACTGAGGGAATGCTGCACTGTCGGAGGAGCAGTACTGAGGGAGTGCTGCACTGTCGGAGTGGCAGTACTGAGTTAGCGCTGCACTGTTGGAGGGGCAGTACTGAGGAAATAGCGCACTGTCAGAGGGGCGATACTGAGGGAGTGCTGCACTGTCGAAGGGGCAGAACTGAGGGGGGGCAGAACTGAGGGAACGCTGCACTGTCGGAGGGGCAGTACTGAGGGAGTGCGGCATTGTCGGAGGGGCAGTACTGAGGTAGCGCTACACTGTCGGAGGGACAATACTGAGAGAGTGTCGGAGGGTCAGTACTGAGGGAGGGCTGCACTGTCGGAGGGGCAGTACTGAGGTAGCGCTACACTGTCGGAGGGCAGTACTGAGGGAGTGCTGCACTGTTGGGTGTGCCATCTTTCAGATGAGACATAAACCGACTGCCCTCATTGGTCCGGTAATGCCTCGATTTAAACATTCTCATCCCTATTTTCAAATCCATCCATGGCCTCGCCCCTCTATATTTCTCTAATCTCCCCCAGCCCTGCAACCCTCCCAGATCTCTGCTTTCTTCCAATTTTGGTCTCTTGCAGATCCCCGATTTTCAATGCTGCATCATTGTCGGCCGTGTCTTCAGCTGCCTGGGCCCGAAACTCTGGAACTCCCTCCCTAAACCTCTCCGCCTCTTTGTCACTCTCCTCCTTTAAGGCACTCCTTAAAACCTACCTCTTTGACCAAGCTTTTAGTCACATGTCCTAATATCTCCTTATGTGGCTCGGTGTCAAATTCTGTTTGATACGCTCCTGTGAAGTGTTTCGGGTCCTTTTACTACATTAAAAGTGGTATATTGTTGTTGTTGTAATTGCACAAATTCTAATGATCAAATGAAGTCATCTAGCACAAGACAATAGACTAGGTGTGTACTCAGGGCTTCCCTGAAAGTTTCTCTTTTTAAAACTTAAAAGAATCTGTCTTTCTGACTTGCTCCATTAACAAGTATCCGTTAATGTCTGGTTGTTGAGAAGGGAATACAGAGAGCATTGCACAGACGGGAACTAATGCATGGTTCTGAAACGGACAGAAATGGCATTGACCCTACCCGTGGTCTGAAGGGTTTTGATCCGGTAGACGTAGAAAAGATGTTTCCACTTTGTGGGCAGGACCAGAACTAGGGGCCACAAATATAAGATAGTCACTGATAAATCCTGTAGGGAATTCATGAGACATTAGAAGGGAAAATAAATTAAAATTGGGAGAGAAAATAACACCAGGTGTAGATTTTCCCTCGTTAATTCCTC